>NC_081552.1:46913039-46965539 GCF_963082655.1 Stomoxys calcitrans
TTGTCATAATAACCCATTTGACGTATCTTTAAGAGGAAAAGAGCCACCTAGACTTGAACGCAAATTTCAATGTCATATTCGTAATCTACTCCCTAATACCTTTCATTTGAGTCCCATATAGCCATGGTGGACTAATATGCCCATTTGCGTGTATTTGGGGGTGGGCGACCTTCCATTACTTGGACCTAATGTTTTATGCCAAATTTGTAATCTACTGCCTAACATTTTTCATTTGGTTACTTGGACCCAAATTTTATTACTATATTCGTTTTCTGGTCTCCAATACCTTTCATTTGATACCCTTATTGTGCCCACCGGAACAATTTTTGGATATGGGTGGGGTCCGCCTCCACCCGATATCTATACATTATATAGCCTATGTTTGTGTATGGTCTCAGACGAATATTTCGAGTAGTTATAAACAGAATGACGAACTTAGTATACCCCCATCCTATGGTGGAGGGTATAAAAACATATTCGTATTCTTCCCTCCAATACCTTTCATTTCATACATTAATTGTCGCGATCGGTCCACTTTTGATTTTGGGTTGTGTTTTTGGAGTAACGGTGGAGGGTCCGCCCCTTTCCGTTATCAATAAATTATAAAGCCTATTCCTACTTCCTGACCATATTCGTAATCTGCTCCCGAATACCATTCATTTAAGTCCCATATGGTCATGATCGTCAAATAAACCTATTATAAGGGGTTTTGGGGCCGCGGCGGCCTCCGATGTACTTGGATCCAACTTTAATTAAGAAATTCGTACTCCACTCTGGAATACCTTTCATTTGAATCCCATATTGTCCCGATCGGTTCACTTTAAGGGGGAGGGTCCGCCCCCTTCCCGATATCAAAAAATTATATAGCCTATGTTTCCTTCCAGACCAACCTACACAATCTGTAAAAATTCCAAGGTTATTGGTTCAGCCGTTTTTGAGTCTAAACGGAACAAACAAACAACCTCTAGAAGCTTAAGAAGTCAAGACCCAAGATCGGTTTATATGGCAGCTATATCAGGTTATCGACCGATTTGAACCATACTTGGCACAGTTGTTGGATATCATAACAAAACACGTCGTGCAAAATTTCATTCCAATCGTATAAGAATTGCGCACTCTAGGGGCTCAAGAAGTCAAGACCCAAGATCGGTTATATGACAGCTATATCAGGTTATGGACCGATTTGAACCATACTTCGCACAGTTGTTGGATATCATAACAAAACACGTCGTGCAAAATTTTATTCCAATCGGATAAGAATTGCGCACTCTAGAGGCTCAAGAAGTCAAGACCCAAGATCGGTTTATATGGCAGCTATATCAGGTTATGGACCGATTTGAACCATACTTGGCAAAGTTGTTGGATATCATAACAAAATACGTCGTGCAAAATTTCATCCCAATCGGATAAGAATTGCGCACTCTAGAGGCTCAAGAAGTCAAGACCCAAGATCGGTTTATATGGCAGCTATATCAAAACATGGACCGATATGGCCCATTTACAATACCAAACGACCTACACTAATAAGAAGTATTTGTGCAAAATTTAAAGCGGCTAGCTTTACTCCTTCGGAAGTTAGAGTGCTTTCGACAGACAGACGGACGGACGGACAGACGGACGGACATGGCTTGATCGACATAAAATGTCACGACGATCAAGAATATATATACTTTATGGGGTCTCAGACGAATATTTCGAGTAGTTACAATCAGAATGACGAAATTAGTATACCCCCCATCTTATGGTGGAGGGTATAAAAATACATATGACTATTTTTGATCGACTTGACATTTTAAGTCGATTTAGCCATGTCGGTCCGTCCATTTGTTGAAGGGATAAAGCTAGGCGCATGAAATTTTGCACAAATACTTCCTTTAAGTGTAGGTTGGTTGGGATTTTAAATGGGTCATATTGGTCTATATTTTTGATATAGCTACCATATAAACCAATTTTGGATCTTAACCTGTTGAGCCCCTAAACGCTGCAATTCTTATCCGATTTATCTCAAATTTTGTATAAGATATTTTGTTTTGACTTCCAACATCTGTGTTATGTATGGTTCAAGCCGGTTTAAAACTCGATATAACTCCCATATAAACCGATCTTCTAATTTGAGCCTAAACATTATTTTAACGACTTGTCCTATGACCACACATACTCCTCCACAAATGTGCCAAATATGGTCTGAATGGGTCTATAACCTGATATAGCTGCCACATGAACCGATTTCCCATTTTCAATTCTTAAGCCACTATAGGGCTCCATTCTTATCCAATTTTTGGAGACATTTTGCGCAATGACATCTACTATGATCTCCAACAGCCAAACCAAGCACGGTTCAAATCGGTAGATAACCTGAAATAGCTCCAATAGCTTTGCAAATTTTATCCATTATCCTTTGTTTGCCTATAAAGAGATATCGGGCAAAAAACGAAATCCATGGTAGAGGGTATGTAAGATTCGCCCCAGCCGAACTTTTAATCAAACCCGCTCCACTGAGCTTTCGCTTTCAAGACGTAGAAAAATGTCACCTCTGCTAACCAACTCTCCAATAGATCTGATTGTGTGTACGTTCGTTGAGCCTTCCCCTCTAACAGTTTAACACAAACTTGGATATTCCATTCTACTAAATAAATTTTTATCTATGGCAAAGATAGCCATTTAAACTACCTGGAACAATCATTGTTTAGGCCCGTCTTAGGGTGGAAATTTAAAAAATAATACAGCAAATAAACCGCAACGAAATTCCTACACTTTATTTTTTAGATTTTATGGATATTGATATTTACTTCCAATATGTTTGTTTGGGGGAGTTTTTGGGGTTGGACGACCCCACGCATACTTCATCCCAATTTTTAATACCATATTCGTATTCTACTCCCCAATACCTTTCATTTGATACCCACATTGTCCCTATCGGTCCACTTTTGATTATAGGTGGTGTCTTTGGGGTAATGGGGATGTCCGCCCCTTCCAATATCAACAAACTAAAATGCCTTTTCCTCCTTCCTGACCATTATCGTAATCTACTCCCGAATACCTCTCATTAGAGTACCATATTGTATTTATCGTCCAATAAACCAATTTTAGGAGGTTTTGGGGTCGGTAATATAAAATTCGTAGTCTACTCCTGAATACCTTTTATTTGAATCCCATATTGTCCCGTTCACTTTTATTTTGGGGTCGTACTTTTAGGGCAAAAGGGAGGGTCTGCCCCCCTACCAATATCAATAACTTATATAGCCAATTGCTCCTTCCGGATCACTCCCCATAATCTGTGAAAATTTGAAAGAAATCGGTTCAGCAGTTTTTGAGTCGATACGGAACAAACAAATTTACAAACCCACAAACAAATATGCAAACAAACAAACAGACATATTTATTTTTATACCCTCCATCATAGGATGGGGATATACTAATTTCGTCATTCTGTTTGTAACTACTCGAAATATTCGTCTGAGAACCCATAAAGTATATATATTCTTGATCGTCGTGACATTTTAGGTCGATCTAACCATGTCCATCCGTCTGTCTGTCGAAGCACGCAAACTTTCGAAGGAATAAAGCTAGCAGCTTGAAACTTTGCAGAAATACTTCTTATAAGTGTAGGTCGTATGGGATTGTAAATGGGCCATACCGGTCCATGTTTTTATATAGCTGCCATATAAACCGATCTTGGGTCTAGATTTCTAGAACCTCTAGAAGGCGCAATTCTTATCCGATTGGAATGAAATTTTGCACGACGTGTTTCGCAATGACTTCCAACAACTGTGCTAAGTTACGTTCAAATCGGCCCATAACCTGATATAGCTGCCATATAAACCGATCTTGGGACTTGACTTCTTGAGCTACTAGAGGGCGCATTTCTTATCCGATTTGAATGAAATTTTGCACAAAGTATTTTGTTATGATATTCAACAACTGTGCCGAATATGGGTCAAATCGAGCCATAACCTGATATAGCTGCCATATAAACCGATCTGGTGACTTGACTTCTTGAGCTGCTAGAGGGCGTAATTCTTATCCCATTTGGATGCAATTTTGCGTGGCGTATTTTATTATGACTTTTAACATTTGTGCCAAATAAAGTTCAAATCGGTTCATAACCTGATATAGCTGCCATATAAACCGATCTGGGATCTTGACTTCTTAAGCCTGTAGAGGTCGCAATTATTATCCGAATTGCCTGAAATTTTGTACGACGGTTCCTCTCATGACCATCAACATTCGTGTTTATTATGGTCTGAATCGGTCTATAGCCCGATATAGCTCCCATATAAATCGATCTCTCTATTTTACTTCTTGAGCCCCCAAAGGGCGCAATTCTTATTCGAATTGGCTGACATTTTACACAGATCTCCAACATATAATTTAATTGTGGTCGCTCTAATAGCAGAGCAAATCTTTTCTTTTATCCTTATTTTGCTAAGATGAGATGCCAGGAAAAGAACTCGACAAATGCGATCCATGGTAGAGGGTATATAAGATTCGGCCCGGCCGAACTTAGCACGCTTTTACTTGTTATATATATAGAAGAAGAAGATAGATAGACTAGAACCAGGTATTGCTTCGAACTCAAACGAGTATTATTGTAATTTTGGATGCTACGCATTAATTGAAGTCATTCTTCCATGGCTCATTTCCAACAGGTTAATCTATATTTAACAAGGCAATTGAGCACACGTTATGATTTCATACCAACACAATAATTCCATTATTTCATATCATAAAAATTTATTTTGGAATATGTTCAATTAAAAGCAAAGATATAACTAAACTATAGAAAGAGTATGAAAACATGGCATTGAAGGCAAAAATATATATTTTTGCTTTAGTTGCTAGTATTTTGGTAGTTCTAAGCGAGACCAAGGTAAGAGGAGTCAGGAGAAAATGTTTGTTTTCATTAGGCCATACTAAATTTTCCATCATTCCCAGAAACCAGGCAAAGTGATGTATTTCACCTCTACCAAGGTCGAGTTCAATCGAATTTATATATCCGAACATAGTTTGGATATTGTTGGCAATACCACTTTGGACATTATTTTGAATTTGGCTCAAAACTATAAGTATGATCCTTGGTCGAAAACTGTCATAGCCATGAAAAATCGGAAAACAAACGAATATCGTACCCTACTCGATTATGATGTTAATATATGCTCGCTTTTAGGTAAGGGTAGTGCTACCTACATATCCATGTGGATACAAAACTTTCTAAAATATGGCAATTTGCCTAAAACTTGTCCCATCATGAAGGTATGATAAGAAGGTAACTTCGTGTGGTAACAAAGTTAAAACAATTTTCTATTTTTAAAGGGCAATTATTCCTGGCATGATCTGAAGGTGGATAAAATGAGTTTACCCGGCTTCCTGCCTCCTTCAGAATATCGAGGAAATATAGAAACCTATTTCCGTAAAGGCAAAAAAAGGGAATCTGTTGCTAATATAACTCTGTTAATGGAATTAAAATAAAATGTAAGAGAACTAAACAATTCGTACTAAAACTAAATATGGTAGAGGAAATGTATTGCAATGTGTAATAAAAATTTCGAAATAACATTACATTTAATAATTGTATATCCATCACCCCAGGAGAGGGGGTATACTCATCTAGTCAATCCGTTTGTAACACCTCGAAATATTGATCTGAGACCCTATAAAATACATATATTCCTAATTGTCTTGACATTCTGAATCGATCTACCTCTGTCCTAATGAAGAAGTGTCGATAGCGTTCGAACGAATACTCGTATATTCACTTGAAATTCTGCAACGATATTTCTTATTGATATAGCTCGTAGGGGATCGCAAATAGGACACATCGGTTCAAATTTGGTTATAGCCCACAAATAAACCGATCACGAATTTTGAGGCACTTGAGCCCCTGGAGGCCCCAATTTCCATCCGTTGTGGCACAAGGACTTGTGTTCTGACTTCAAACTCCATGCCGGGTATAATCCGAATCGGCTTATAAGCTGATATAGCCGCCATATAAACCGATCCCCGGATTTGAGTTCTTGAGCTCTAAGGACCTCAATGTTCATCCAATTTGACTAAAATTTAGCAAAACAAGCCTCTCTTCTGACTTTCAACATATGTACAAAGTGTAATCCGAAACGCTCTACAAACTCATATTTACCGATTTGAGATTCTAAGCCGCTATAAGCCTTAATTTTCATCCGATTTGGCTCAAATTTGGCACAAAGACATCTCCTACATCCGTGCCACTTATGATCTAAATCGGCATATACCATCAGTACACAACGAAATATCCATTTGCGACCCCATTAAGTATATACATTCTCGATCGTCATAAAACACTAAGACGATCTAACCATGTCCATCCCTCTGTCTGTTGAAATCACGCTGCAGTCTATAACAAGTAAGAGCGAGCTGAGTTCGGACAGGCCGAATCTTATATACCCTCCACCACGAATCGCATATGTCGAGTTCTTTGTGCGGTATTTCTTTTTAGGCAAACATAGCTCTAGCTCTATTAGCTCTATTAAATAATAGTCCGATTCGGACCATAAATGAACTGAATGTTGAAGACCGTAGCAGAAGTCATTGGGTAATATTTCAGTTATTCGGACGAGAATTGCGCCTTGTACGGGCTCATGAAGTATTATCGGGTGATCAGTTTATGTGGGAGCTGTGTCAGGCTATAGATCGATTCAGACCATATTGGACACTTATGTTAAAGGTCATGGGAGAAGCCATTTTACAAAATTTCAGCCAAATCGGATTAGAATTGCGCACTCTAGAGGCTCAAGAAGTCAAATCCCCAGATCTGTTTATATGACAGCTATATCAGGTTATGGACCGATTTCAACCATACTTGGCACAGTTGTTGAATATCATAACGAAATACCTCGTGCAAAAATTCATTCAAATCGGATAAGAATTGTGCCGTCTAGAGGCTCAAGAAGTCAAGACCCAAGATCGGTTTATATGGCAGCTTTATCAGGTTATGAACCGATTTAAACCATACTTGGCATAGTTGTTGGGTATCATAACAAAAGACGTCGTGCGAAATTCCATTCCATTCGGATAAGAATTGCGCCCCCTAGAGGCTCAAGAAGTCAAGACCCAAGATCAATTTATATGGCAGCTATATCAGGTTATGGACCGATTTGAACCATACTTGGCACAGTTGTTGGATATAATAACAAAACACGTCGTGCAAAATTTCAATCGGATAAGAATTGCGCACTCTAGAGGCTCAAGAAGTCAAGACCCAAGATCGGTTTATATGGCAGCTATATCAGGTAATGGGCCGATTTGAACCATACTAGTCGCAGTTGTTGGGTATCATAGCAAAACACGTTGTGCGAAATTCCATTCCAATCGGATAAGAATTGCGCCCTCTAGAGGCTCAAGAAGTTAAGATCCAAGATCGGTTTATATGACAGCTATATAAGGTTATAAACCGATTTGAACCATACTTGGCACAGTTGTTGGATATTATAACAAAACACGTCGTGCAAAATTTCATTCCAATCGGATAGGAACTGCGCACTCTAGAGGCTCAAGAAGTCAAGACCCCAGATCGGTTTATATGGCAGCTATATCAAAACATTGACCGATATGGCTCATTTACAATACCAACCGACCTACACTAATGAGAAGTATTTGTGCAAAATTTCAAGCTGCTAGCTTTACTCCTTCGGAAGTTAGCGTGCTTTCGACAGACAGACGGACGGTCGGACATGGCTAGATCGACATAAAATGTCGCGACGATCAAGAATATATATACTTTATTGGGTCTCAGACGAATATTTCGAGTAGTTACAAACAGAATGACGAAATTAGTATACCCCCCATCCTATGGTGGAGGGTATAAAAATTGAGTCCAAGTAATTGGGGAGCCGCCCCGACCCCAAACCCCCCCCCAAATTGGTTTATTGGACGATAATGACAATATGGGGCTTGAATGAAAGGTATTCGCGACTAGATTACGAATATGGTGAGGAAGGAGGTATAGGCTATGCAATTTGTTGATTTTGGAGGGCGGCGGACCCTCCCCCGTTACCCCAAAAACGCCACCCAAAATCAAATGTTGACCGATAGGAACAATATGGGTATCAAATGAAAGACATTGGAGAGTAGAAAACGAATGTGGCATAAAAACTTGAGTTCAAGTATCCAAGGGGTAGCCCAAGCCCGAAAACTGCTCTAGATAGACATATTGGACGTATATATCAATATAGGACTCAAATGAAAGGTATTCGGGAGTAGATTACGAATATGATATAAAAACGAGGTCCAAGTAATTGATAGTCGCCCCATCCCCGAAAGCTCTCCAAATGGGAATACTACTCAACCATAGCTTGATGAAACTCAAATGATAGGCATTGGAGAGCAGATTATGAATGTGACATTAAAATTTGTGTCAAAGAACCTAGGTGATTCTTAAATCGCCTACAATAGGTTATTTGACCTATTAAAACAATGGGGAATCAAGTGATAGATTTTCTTGAGTTGAGTGCGTTTTTCAAATTTGTGCTAAAGTGGCAGTGTGGCGCCAATCATGGCAACATGAGGTTAAATTAAAGGTATAAGGTTGTGTACTGCGAATCTGATATCATTATTCTGCTCATATATCTAGCGAACTACCTCATCCCAAAAAGGTGATCAATTATAATGACCTAACGGGGCACTGTGTGATCTAATTAATGTGTAGGCCGCCATAGCCACGAAATTATAACATTCAGCGTGAAAGCAGGAGGTGTAAACCTTAACGATGAGGTTGCAACCATTTTTAGCTCACCGATAGACGAACTATCGCCACCGCTCCAAATATATATCGTTTAATATGGCAATTTAATATGATTTAAAAACAAATAAAAAGCCGTTAAGTACGGCCGGGCTGAACTTTGGATACCAACCACCTCGGGTATATATGTAAACCACCTTTCAACAAAATTCTGTGAAAATTTCATACCTTATGTCCCATAGCAGTTATATCGAAATATGTTCCGATTTGGACCAAATACTAATAAGTACAATTCAATATACGACACGGATGTCGAAAATCCGAACATAAGTCACTGTGCCAAATTTCAGTGAAATCGGATTATAAATGCGCCTTTAATGGGGCCAAGACTTTACATCGAGATATCGGTCTACATGGCAGCTATATCCAAATGTGGACCGATTAGAGCCAAGTTGCAGAAAAATGTCGAAGAGTATAACACAAAGCACTGTCCCAAATTTCAGCGACATCGGACAATATGGGCCCAAAACCTTAAATCGAGAAATCGGTCTATATGACAGCTATATCCAAATCTGAACCGATCAAGGCCAAATTGAAGAAATATGTTGAATGTCCTAAGACAACTCACTGTCTCCAATTTCAGCAAAATCGCCCTAAATCGGCGGATCGGTCTATATGGCAGCTATATCAAATCAAGATCGATATGGGCCAAATTGAAGAAGGATGTTGAAGGGCCTAACACAATTAACTGTGCAAAATTTCAGCAAAATCGGATAATAAATGTGTCTTTTGGGCCTAAGGCCTTAAATCCAAATCTAGACCGATCTGGGCCAAAATGAAGAAGTATGTCGTAGGGCCTAACTCAAGTCACTGTCTCAAATTGCAGCAAAATCGGATAACAATTGTGGCTTTTATGGGCCTAAGACCCTAAATCGTCGTATCGGTCTATACGGGGGATATATGAACATATAGTCCGATATGGTAAATATTACTCAGAGTGATAAATATTACTCATCAGCATGTATCTTTGTTATGACAACCTATCGGTCCTTTGAATAAAGAACAAATAAAAAGTCGTAAAGTTCGGCCGGGCCGAACTTTGGATACCCACCACCTCGGGTATATATGTAAACCACCTTTCGTCAAAATCCGGTGCAAAACTCATACCTTATGTTCCATAACAGAAATATGTGGAGGGGATTAACTCTTTGTCCACAATTTCGGCAACATCGGACAATAAAATCGTTTTTTATGGCTCCAAAACCTAAAACCGAGAGATCGGTCTATATGGCAGCTATATCCAAATCTGGACCGATCTAAGCCATATTAACGGAGGATGTCGAAGGATCTAAGACAACTCACTGTCCCAAATTTTAGCAAAATCGGATAATAAAAGTGGCTTTTATGGGCCTAAGACCCTAAATTTGAGGATCGGTCTATATAGCAGCTATATCCAAATCTGGACCGATCTGAGCCAAATTGACAGAGGATGTTGAAGGGCCTTACACAACTTACTGCCCCACATTTCCGCAAAATCGGATAATAAATGTGGCTTTTATGGGCCTAATATCCTAAATTGCTGGATAGGTCTACATGGCAGCTATATCCAAATCTGAACCGATCTGAGCCAAATTGACGGAGGACGTCGGGAGCCCAAGACAGCGCACTGTCCCAAATTTCAGCAAAATCGGATAATAAATGCAGCTTTTATGGGCCTATGACCCTAAATCGGAGGATCGGTCTATATGGCAGCTATATCCAAATGTGGACCGATCTGGGCCAAATTGACGAAGGACGTTTAAGGGCCCAACACAACTCACTGTCCCAAATTTTAACAAAATCGGATAATAAATGTGGCATTTATGGGCCTAAGACCCTAAATTTGAGGATCGGTCTATACGGCAGCTATATCCAAATCTGAACCGATCTAAGCCATATTGACGGAGGATGTCGAAGGGCCTAACACAACTCACTGTCCCAAATTTCAGCAAAATTGGATAATAAATGTGGCTTTTAGAGGCCTAAGACCCTAAATCGGAAGATCGGTCTATATGGCAGCTATATCCAAATCTGAACCAATCTAAGCCAAATTCACGGAGGACATTGGAGGGCCCAAGATAGCGCACTGTCCCAAATTTCAGCAAAATCGGATAATAAATGTGGCTTTTATTGGCCTAAGACCCTAAATCGGCGGATCGGTCTATATGGGGGCTATATCAAGATATAGTCCGATATAGCCCATCTTCGAACTTAACCTGCTTATGGACAAAAAAAGAATTTGTGCAAAGTTTCAGCTCAATATCTTTGTTTTTAAAGCGTGATTTCAACAGATAGACGGACAGACGGACGGACATGTCTAGATCGTCTTAGATTTTTACGCTGATCAAGAATATATATACTTTAAAGGGTCGGAAATGGATATTTCGATGTGTTGCAAACGGAATGACAAAATGAATATTCCCCCATCCGTCGGTGGTGGGTATAAAAATAGAATATAGGAATAAAGGAAGGATCTAAAAGCAAAAAATTTGGTATCCTCTCCAACATAGCATAAGCGGGCGCAGCAGAGCGGGCCGGGCTCAGCTAGTATATATATAACAAGTAAAAGCGTGCAAAGTTCGGCCGGGCCAAATCTTATACACCCTCCACCATGGATCGCATTTGTCGAGTTCTTTTACCCACATCTCTTCTTAGGCAAAAAGTGTTATATGAAAAGATTTGCTCTGCTATTAGAGCGATATAAAATTATTATCCGGTTTAGACCACAATTAAATTATATGTTGGAGACATGTGTAGAATGTCAGCCAATTCGAGTAAGAATTGCGCCCTTTGGGGGCTCAAGAAGTAAAATAGAGAGATCGATTTATATGGGAGCTGTATCGGGCTATAAACAGATTCAGACCATAATAAACACGTATGTTGATGGTCAAGAGATCGTACAAAATTTCAGGCAAATCGAATAACAATTGCGCCCTCTAAAGGCTCAACAAGTCAAGATCCCAGATCGGTTAATATGGCAGCTATATCAGGTTATGAACTGATTTAAACCTCATTTGACACAGTTGTTGAAAGAAAAAACAAGTAAAAAGGCGTTAAGTTCGGCCGGGCCGAACTTTGGATACCCACCACCTCCGATGTATATGTGAAGCACCTTTCTTCAAAATCCGGTGCAAAACTCATTCCTTATGCCCCATAGCAGCTATATAAATATATGTTCCGATTTGGACCAAATACTAATAAGTAAACGTCATTGTTCAATTGTATATAACAAAATAATATATACGACACGGATGTCGAAAAGCATAACATAAGTCAGTGTGTCAAATTTCAGTGCAATCGGATTAAAAATGCGCCTTTTATGGGGCCAAGACTTTAAATCGAGAGATCGGTCTATACGGCAGCTATATGCGAATCTTGATCGATCTAGACCAAATTGCGGAAATATGTGGAAGGGCTTAACTTAACTTTTTTTCCCAAATTTTCGGCAACATCGGACAATAAATGCGCTTTTTATGGCCCCAAAACCTGAAACCTAGAGATCGGTCTATATGGCAGCTATATCCAAATCTGGACTGATCTGAGCCAAATTGACAGAGGATGTTGAAGGGCCTTACACAACTTACTGCCCCACATTTCCGCAAAATCGGATAATAAATGTGGCTTTTATGGGCCTAATATCCTAAATTGCTGGATAGGTCTACATGGCAGCTATATCCAAATCTGAACCAATCTGAGCCAAATTGACGGAGGACGTCGGGAGCCCAAGACAGCGCACTGTCCCAAATTTCAGCAAAATCGGATAATAAATGCAGCTTTTATGGGCCTATGACCCTAAATCGGAGGATCGGTCTATATGGCAGCTATATCCAAATGTGGACCGATCTAGGCCAAATCGACGAAGGACGTTTAAGGGCCCAACACAACTCACTGTCCCAAATTTTAGCAAAATCGGATAATAAATGTGGCTTTTATGGGCCTAAGACCCTAAATTTGAGGATCGGTCTATATGGCAGCTATATCCAAATCTGGACCGATCTAAGCCATATTGACGGAGGATGTCGAAGGATCCAAGACAACTCACTTTTTTTAAATTTCAGCAAAATTGGATAATAAATGTGGCTTTTAGGGGCCTAAGACCCTAAATCGGACGATCGATCTATATGGCAGCTATATCCAAATCTGGACCGATCTGAGCCAAATTAACGAAGGACATTGAAGGGCTTAACACAACTCACTGTCCCATATTTCAGCAAAATCGGATAATAAAAGTGGCTTTTATTGGCCAAAGACCCTAAATCGGAGGATCGGTCTATATGGCAGCTATATCCAAATCTGGACCGATCTGAGCCATATTGACGGAGGATGTCAAAGGGCCCAAGACAACTCACCGTCCCAAATTTCAGCAAAATCGGATAATAAATGTGGCTTTTATAGGCCTAATATCCTAAATTGCTGGATAGGTCTACATGGCAGCTATATCCAAATCTGAACCGATCTGATCCATATTGACGGAGGATGTTGAAGGGCCCAAGGCAACTCACTTTCCCAAATTTCAGCTAAATCGGATACTAAATGTAGCTTTTATGGGCCAATGACCCTAAATCGGAGGATCGGTCTATATGGCAGCTATATCCAAATCTGGACCGATCTGGGCCAAATTGACGAAGGACGTTGAAGGACCTAACACAACTCACTGTCCCAAATTTCAACAAAATCATTTGATAAAGTGGCTTTTATGGGCCAAAGACCCTAAATCGGCGGATCGGTCTATATGGGGGCTATATCAAAATATAGTCCGATATAGCCCATGTTCGAACTTAACCTGCTTATGGACAAAAAAAGAATCTGTGCAAAGTTCCAGCTCAATATCTCTATTTTTGAAGACTGTAGCGTGATTTTAACGGACATACGGACAGATGTACAGACGGACGGACATGTCTAGATCGTCTTAGATTTTTACGCTGATCAAGAATGTATATACTTTATAGGGTCGCAAATGGATATTTCGATGTGTTGCAAACGGAATGACAAAATGAATATACCTCCATCCGTCGGTGGTGGGTATAATAAAAAGCGTCATGCAAAATTTCACCCAAATCAGATAGGAATTGCGCCCTCTAGAAGCTCAAGAAGTCAAGTCCCACGATCTGTTAATATGACAGCTATATCAGTTTATGAACCGATTTGAACCATACTTGGCACACTTGTTGGATATCATAAAAAAACATGTCGTGCAAAATTTCATGCCAATCGGGTAAGAACTGCGCACTCTAGAGGCTCAAGAAGACAAGACCCAAGATCGGTTTAAGTGGCTATCTTTGCCATAGATACAAATTTATTTAGTAGAGTGCGAATATCCAAGTTTGTGTTAAACTGTTAGCGGGGAAGACTCAAGAAAAGTACACAGAATCAGAGCTATTGGAGAGTAGGTTACGTTACAGAGGTGACATTTTTCTACGTCTTGAAAGCGAAAGCTCAGTGGAGTTCAAAGATAAGAAGCCTCCTTTTTATAGTCGAGCCCAATTGGCGTGCCGATAAGCACATATTTTTTTCGTTTCGTCACTCGATTCGTTCGCCAAGTCATTGAAAACAGCTGTTTTATAAAGGGAAAATAGATGTTTTCAATGACTTGGCGAACGAATCTAGTGACAACAAGTAAAAGTGTGAAAAGTTCGGCCGGGTCGGCTCATTTGTCATTTTTTGCCCGATATCTCTTTATAGGCAAACAAAGAATAATGGATAAAAATTGCAAAGCTATTGGAGATATTTCAGGTTATCAACCGATTTGAACCGATTTGGCTGTTGGAGACCATAGTAGACGTCATCGTGCAAAATTTCAGCCAAAATTGGATAAGAATTGAGCCCTTAAATGGTTTAAGAATTAAAATCGGGAGATCAGTTCATATGGGAGCTATATCAGGTTATGTACCCAATCTATCCATATTTGGCGCGTATGTGGAAGGTCATGAGAGAAGTCGTTAAAATAATGTTTAACCAAATCGCGTAAGTATTTCGCCCGCTACATTAAGTTTTAAACCGGTTTGAACCATACTTAGCACAGATGTTGGAAGTCATAACAAAATATCTTATAAAAAATTTGAAACAAATCGGATACAAATTGCGACGTTTAGGGGCTTAAGAGGTCAAGATACAAAATCGGTTTATATGGCACCTATATCAAAACATAGCCCAATATGACCCATCATATGACCCACATAGCCCAATATGACCCATACACCAAAAGGACGAATTGTGCAATATTTCATTCGCCTAGCTTAATCCCTTCGAAAGTTAGCGTGCTTTCGACAGTTGGATGGACCGACATGGCTAAATCGACTTAGAATGTCAAGACGAACAAAAATAAACATATATACTTTGTTGGGTATCAGATGAATATTTCGATGCTTTATAAACGGAATGACGAAATTAGATTACGAAGGATGGCATAAAAAGGAGAAATAAATTTAGTGGCCTAGGCCGTATGTTTTTGTACTGAAGTCTGAAATGAATAATGGTTATTGTCGCAACTATTATTGAATGAATATCCAGTGCAGAAACTTCTTTCTGATATTTTTGCATGGGTAAGACGAAGATGCTTACCCATAGGCTATATAATTTTTTGATATCAGAGGATCCCTTTACCACAAAAGTACTACCCAAAAATTAGAGTGGACCGATCGGGGCAATGTGGACCTCAAATGAAAGGTATTCGGGAGTAGATTACGAATCAACACGCTTTAAATGGGCACACGGTTTTTATATCCTCCACCATAAGATGGGGGGTATACTAATTTCGTCATTCTGATTGTAACTACTCGAAATATTCATCTGAGACCCCATAAAGTATATATATTCTTGATCGTCGTGAAATTTTATGTCGATCTAGCCATGTCCGTCCGTCTGTCCGTCCGTCCGTCTGTCTGTCGAAAGCACGCTAACTTCCGAAGGAGTAAAGCTAGCCGCTTGAAATTTTGCACAAATACTTCTTATTAGTGTAGGTCGGTTGGTATTGTAAATGGGCCATATCGGTCCATGTTTTGATATAGCTGCCATATAAACCCATCTTGGGTCTTGACTTCTTGAGCCTCTAGAGTGCGCAATGCTTATCCGATTGGGATGAAATTTTGCACGACGTGTTTTGTTATGATATCCAACAACTGTGCCAAGTATGGTTCAAATCGGTTTATAACCTGATACAGCTGTCATATAAACCGATCTGGGATCTTGACTTCTTGAGCCTCTAGAGGTCGCAATTATTATCCGATTTGCCTGAAATTTTGTACGACGGATTCTCTCATGACCGTTAACATACGTGTTTATTATGGTCTGAATCGGTATATAGTCCGATACAGCTCCCATATAAATCGATCTCTCTATTTTACTTCTTTAGCCCCCAAAGGGCGCAATTCTTATTCGAATTGGCTGACATTTTACACAGGCCTCCAACATATAATTTAATTATGGTCCAAACCGGACCATATCTTGATATCGCTCTAATAGCAGAGGAAATCTTTTCTTATATCCTTTTTTCCCAAAGAAGAGATGCCCGGAAAAGAACTCGACAAATGCGATCCATGGTGGAGGGTATATAAGATTCGGCCCGGCCGAACTTAGCACGCTTTTACTTGTTATACCCTCCACCATAAGATGGTGGTATACTAATTTCGTCATTCTGTTTGTAACTACTCGAAATATTCGTCTGAGATCCCATAAAGTATATATATTCTTGATCGTCGTGACATTGTATGTCGATCTAGCCATGTCCGTCCGTCCGTCCGTCCGTCTGTCTGTCGAAAGCACGCTAACTTCCGAAGGAGTAAAGCTAGCCGCTTGAAATTTTGCACAAATACTTCTTATTAGTGTAGGTCAGTTGGTGTTGTAAATGGGCCATATCGGTCCATGTTTTGATGTAGCTGCCATATAAACCGATCTTGGGTCTTGACTTCTTGAGCCTCTAGAGTGCGCAATTCTTATCCGATCAGAATAAAACTTTGCACGACGTGTTTTCTTATGATATCCAACAACTGTGCCTAGTATGGTTTACATCGGTCCATAACCTGATATAGCTGCCATATAAACCGATCTTGGGTCTTGACTTCTTGACCCTCTAGAGGGCGCAATTCTTATTCGATTGGAATGGAATTTCGCACGACGTGTTTTGTTATGATACCCAACAACTGCGCCAAGTATGGTTTAAATCGGTTCATAACCTGATATAGCTGCCATATAAACCGATCTTGGGTCTTGACTTCTTGAGCCTCTAGAGGGCACAATTCTTATCCGATTTGAATGAATTTTTGCACGAAGTATTTCGTTATGATATCCAATAACTGTGCCAAGTATGGTTCAAATCGGTCCATAACCTGATATAGCTGGCATATAAACAGATCTGGGGATTTGACTTCTTGAGCTTCTAGAGGGCCCAATTCCTATCCGATTTGGCTGAAATTTTGCATGACGTATTTTATTTTTACTTTCAACAACTGTGTCAAATAAGGTTCAAATCGGTTCATAACCTGATATAGCTGCCATATAAACCGATCTGGGATCTTGACTTCTTGACCCCTAGAGGTCGCAATTATTATCCGATATGCCTGAAATTTTGTACGATGGATCCTCTCATGACCATCAACAAACGTTTATTATGGTCTGAATCGGTCTATAGCCCGATACAGATCCCATATAAATCGATCTCTCTAATTTACTTCGTGAGCCCCAATGGGCGCAATTCTTACACGAATTGGCTGAAATTTTACACAGGTCTCCAACATATAATTTAATTGTGGTCCGAACCGGACCATATCGTTTTAATAGCAGAGCAACTCTTTTCTTATATCCTTTTTTGCCTAAGAAGAGATGCCGGGAAAAGAACTCGATAAATGCGATCCATGGTGGAGGGTACATAAGATTCGGCCCGGCCGAACTTAGCACGCTTTTACTTGTTTTTTTTTTTTTGTTCCGTACAATACAAAACGGCTGAACCGATTTCTTAAAATTTTCATAGATTGTGTTAGTTTGTCTGGAAGGAAATATAGGCTATATAATTTTTATACCCACCACCGACGGATGGGGGTATATACATTTTGTCATTCCGTTTGCAACACATCGAAATATCCATTTCCGACCCTATAAAGTATATATATTCTTGATCAGCGTAAAAATCTAAGACGATCTAGACATGTCCGTCCGTCTGTCCGTCTGTCTGTTGAAATCACGCTACAGTCTTCAAAAATAGAGATATTGAGCTGAAATTTTGCACAGGTTCTTTTTTTGTCCATAAGCAGGTTAAGTTCGAAGATGGGCTATATCCGACTATATCTTGATATAGCCAACATATAGACCGATCCGCCGATTTAGGGTCTTAGGCCAATAAAGGCCACATTTGTTATCCGATTTTGCCGAAATTTGGGACAGTGAGTTGTGTTAGGCCCTTCGACATCCTTTGTCAATTTGGCGCAGATCGGTCCAGATTTGGATATAGCTGCCATATAGACCGATCCTCCAATTTAGGGTCTTAGGCCATAAAAGCCACATTTATTATCCAATTATGCTGAAATTCAGGACAGTGAGTTGTCTTAGGCCCTTCAACGTCCTTCGTCAATTTGGCCCAGATCGGTCCAGATTTGGATATAGCTGCCATATAGGGTCTTAGGCCATAAAAGCCACATTTATTATCCAATTATGCTGAAATTCAGGACAGTGAGTTGTCTTAGGCCCTTCAACGTCCTTCGTCAATTTGGCCCAGATCGGTTCAGATTTGGATATAGCTGCCATATACACCGATCCTCCGATTTAGGGTCTAAGGCCCATAAAAGCCACATTTATTATCAAATTTTGCTGAAATTTGGGACAGTGAGTTTTGTTAGGTCCTTCGACTTCCTCCGTCAATTTGGCTCAGATCGGTCCAGATTTGATTATAGCTGCCATAAAGACGGATCCTCCGATTTAGGGTCTTAGGCCCATAAAAGCCACATTTATAATCCGATTTCACTGAAATTTGGGACAGGAATTTGTGTTAGGCCCTTCGACTTCCTTCGTCAATTTGGCCCAGATCGGTCCAGATTTGGATATAGCTGCCATATAGACCGATCCTCCGATTTAGGGTCTTAAGTCCATAAAAGCCACATTTATTATCCGATTTTGATGAAGTTTGGGACTGTGAGTTGTCTTAGGCCCTTCGACATCTGTCTTCAATTTGGTCCAGATCGGTTCAGATTTGCATATAGCTGCCATATAGACCGATTTCCTGATTTAAGGTTTTGGGCCCATAAAATGTTCATTTATTGTCCGATGTCGCCGAAATTCGGGACAGTAAGTTAAATTAAGCCCCTAGACGTACTTTTGCAATATCGCATAGATCGCTCCAGATTTGGATATAGCTGCCATATAGACCGATCTCTCGATTTAAGGTTTTGGGCCCATAAAAGAGGCATTTGTTGTCCGATTTCGCCGAAAGTTGGGACAGTGCTTTAAGTCAGGCTCTTCGACATTTTTATGGAACTCGGTTCAGATTTGAATATAGCTGCCATGTAGACCGATATCTCGATTTAAATTCTTGCCCCCATAAAATTCGCATTTATAATCCGATATCACTGAAATTTGACAAAGTCTTATGTTAGGCTTTTCGACATCCGTGACGTATATGGTTCAGATCGGTTTATTTGTATAAATAGCTACTAAAAACACCAATATTTTGTTATACACATTTAAACAATGAGTTGTACTTAATAGTATTTGGTCCAAATCTTAACATATTTCGGTATAGCTTCTATGGGGTATAAGGAATGCATTTTTCACAGAATTTTGATGAAAATTGGTTTACATATATACCCGAGGTGGTGGGTATCCAAAGTTCGGCCCGGCCGAACTTAACGCCTTTTTACTTGTTGAATTTCGAATCGGCTGAGCCGATTCTCGGCTTACCTATGGCATAAATATCAGAAAAATAGTTCAGCACTGGATTTTAATACAATAATAGATACGACAATTGAGAATAATTATCCATTTAAGACTTCAGTACAGAAACTTAATTCCTAGACTATTAAATTTGTTGTTTCTTTGACACAAACATGGATATTCGCACTCTAATAAATAAATTTGTATCTGTGGCAAAGATAGATACTTAAACTATCTGAAACACTTATTGTTAAGGCCCGTCTTTGGGTGGGAAATTTAAAAAATAATACAGCAAACAACCGCAACAAAATTCCTATACTTTTATGTTCTTTATTTTAAGGACCGATAGGTTGCCATAACAAAGATAAATGCAGCATGAAAAATTTCTACCACTTCAGGTTATCCATTTGCAAACAGCTAATAGATGGCGCTTATTTAAATGTTAGTGCTGCCATCGATAAGGGAAAGGTTTAGGCTTTGATACCCAAAATATTAACAAAATAACTTAAAAGTTCTCCGTTCCATGTTGCCCCGAAACCTCGCGCAATCACGTATAAACGACTGAGAATTTGACATTTCTCCCATCGGTTAGAGCTTTTTTGAACCTATTGTTATGAGTCTATAGATTTCCTTTGTGTATGCAGCTACTCGCTTGGAGCGGGTTAGCGCCTACAAAATTGAGAATCATATGATAGTTTTCTATAACTGGCTATCTGGCTACCAGTTGAATAGTCATAATTAAGTTTTTTTTTTAAATGGAATCAAATTTTGTCTTGTTAGGTCATTATAATTGATCAACTGTTTTGAGGTAAGGTGGTCCGCTACATATATGAGCAGAATAAAGACAGTCCACAACCTTATACTTTGAATCTCCATATTGTCATAGTTGGTGTATACAGCCACTTGAGCACAATGCGCCAATGTTTGTTGTTGTTGTGAAACCATATCAGCGATTTTCCCTTGAAAAATTCTGCCATTACGGCTGGGAAGCTGTCTAAATTGACCCCATACATTTCTGCAAGTTCTTCAACCCGTATGACAAACTCAAAGGCGACTCCGGCTCTTTCGTACCTTACACCCCATATGCGAATGACATTGATAATCGCGGCCGCATCTAGCTGCACTTCCGTCGGTTCAGTATTGTTTGGCTTATTGATTTCCCTTCCAAGTTGTTTGGTTTTGTTAGTGCCATCGGGTTTAATCCCTGGCATTTCCACCAGGTTGTTGCTATTACTACCAAATTGTTCGGTTTTCGCCGGTGATCGCGAAGCATTAGCCTAGTCTCCGGGTGGTGGTTCTAAGCCCATTGGACTTTTTGTCACTGGGGTTGCGGGTAGGTTGAGGGCCATAGTAATGTCATGCTTTCCCTGCAGTTGTAACAGCCGTTGCAGTTATTTCGGATCGTGCTAGTTCTTGAGAAATTCCGCAAAGTGCTTTCTGAGTTCGTCTACTTTTCTAATGAGAACTCATTTCCGTTCCGTGCGGGCACATCCTCCTGCAGAGACAAGAAGGAAATCTGGTAACTGACACAGATAGCATGTTATGGAAATGGAAAGAACATTTTACCCAAATGCTGGTGTCCGACGATGGCGGCGAAGAGGATACCGCAGAACCAATCCCTCATGATGGTATAGAACGTTTACCTCCTAATCAGAATGAAGTCCAAGTAGCAGTGATCCGACTGAAGATCAACAAGGCAACAGGAGCCGACGAGTTACCCGCTGAACTTTTTAAGATCGGAGGCGAAGGGCTGATAATGGGTGTGCATCAGCTTGTCTTCACAATCTGTCTAGAAGAACGCATAGCCGATGATTGGAACCTCAGCGTACTATGCCCCGTACACAAGAAAGTAGACAAGACGGAATGTGCCAACTACAGATATTCTCGGGCGTTCTGTGTGAACGATTAAAACCTAAAGTCAATGAGATAATTGGGCCCTATCAATGCGGCTTTAGACGTGGTAAATCCACCATAGCCCAGATACTCGCACTGCGCCAAATCCTGGAAAAAAACCGAGAAGGACAAATCAACATCTACTATCTTTTTGTTGACTACAAAGCCACCTTCGATACTCCTTTACGTTCAAAGGTATTTCAACCCATGTCTGAGTTTGGTATCCCTGCAAAATTAATAAGACTCTGCAGGATGACACTTGCTGATACGCGTTCCTCAGTAAGAATAGGAAAGAATCTCTCCGAACCATTTAATACCAAACGAGGTTTCAGACAAGGAGACAGCCTATCGTGTGATCTCTTTAATATCCTGCTGGAGAAGATTATACGAGATGCAGATGTGAATAGATATGGCACACAAATCAAAAGAGAAAACATGCAACTCGCCTTTGCCGACGACATCGACATCATAGGTCGGTCATCGGAAGTAGTAACTGTAAACTGAATTTGAAAGAATCGTAAGAGATTCGATGAAAATGGGTTTGGCAGTAAATGGAGATAAGACGAAATGGATGGTTTCAACTCCCAAAAGCCCTTGTACAACGAGCAGGTAAAGAAAATGGAGATAGTTGGGAACCACAACTTTGAAATAGTCAGCAACTTTATCTACCTCGCACCGCCGTAACCGAAACGAATGACACCAGTTTTGAGATAAAGCGAAGAATAATACTGGCAAACAGATGCTACTTTCGATTAAGTAAGTTTTTAGAAAGTTTAGAAACAAGGCCACCTCTCGACAGACGAAGATTACACTATGCAAGACACTGAAACTACCCGTGCTGTTAAATGATTCTGAAGCATAGGTACTTGTGAAAGCAGATGAGGCAGTGCTTGAAGTATTTGAGAGAAAGATTATTCGTAAAATATATGGACCAGTTTCCATTAATGGAGAATATAGGCGTCGTATGAACCACGTGCTGTATGAGCTTTATGACGACGATAGCATAGCTACACGCATCAGATTACAACGGCTGCGTTGACTAGGTAATTTTGTCAGAATGGGTGAAGAAGCTCCAGCAAATAAGTCCTTTGAAGGCAATTACGGTGGTTCACGCAAACCGGGATGACCAAAAGCCCAAAAGATCAAGTGGTGGATGACACCTCAAAACTTGGTGTCAAAGATTATAAAATGAGCGCAGAAGATCGACGCGCCTGGAACGCTATTCTACGTTCGGCTAGTGGAGCAAATGTTCAGTCATAGCCAATTAAAGAAAAAAGAAAGGCTAAAGGCCCAAAATCGCTATATTGGTTTATTTGGCAGCTATTTTCAAATATAGTACGATCAGGACCACAACTAAATTGCAGTTTTACTTCAATATAGTCCGATCGGGAACGAATTTGCCAAGAAAAGCCCACTGCTTAAAATTTCAGCAAAATCGGATAATAAATGCCACTTTTTTGAGCTCAAGACCCTAAATCGCTCTATACGGCAGCATAAGCCTGGACATAGCCTGTGTCAAATTTCAGCTCAATAAAAATATTTTTGAAGACTGTAGCATGATTACAATAGACGAAGAGGCGGACGGATTGACACACGGACGTCGTTAAATCGCTTTATAATTTTCCGACGATCAAGAATATATACACCTTGTGGGTTCGGAAAATAATATTTCGATGTGTTGCAAGCGAAATGACCAAATTTATATATGTATCACCTATCTATCGTATGGTGTTGTGTATAAAAATGTAAATTTAAAAATTTTTATTTTGTCCGAGTGAAGTGGATTTTGAGATTGGAAACCGCTCCGCTTCCGCTTCGCTGCGGGTTCAGAAAATTTCGCTCTCCCTCCGGCAAAAATAAATCTGCTCTGCTCCGAATCCCTGCGTATAACATCTTCACTGCATGGGTTTTATTGATTTACAAATTTTCATTAACGCTTTTTACAAAAAATTCTCAATACAATTTCCTTTTTAAAAAATTTATAAAAAAAAACTACTTCAAATTGCTAC
The DNA here is from genome assembly GCF_963082655.1 of Stomoxys calcitrans. Lineage (NCBI taxonomy): Eukaryota > Metazoa > Arthropoda > Insecta > Diptera > Muscidae > Stomoxys > Stomoxys calcitrans. The sequence continues at coordinate 46,936,551 of NC_081552.1, forward strand.
ATATTGCTTTTAGCGGCTTCTTGAATTAGTGTAATAATTTACTTCCACTCCATTAAAATTGAGGTATTGGACAAGGAGACTCTTTCTATATTTTTCTTCAAATACAATTTTAGGTTTACTATATATTGAGTACTTGGAGCAAAGCTCGGTATATTTTTAGTTTCAATTGCGATGTTGCGCCAAAAATAGGTACCCTAGAAAAAGATGGAAAAAAATAGAAGATGACAACACAATATATAACATACCTTCAGTATCTTACATTGACTATGGGACAACGTCTGGGCAAATTGCCAGATTTCAAAACATTATCAACCCAGGCAGTTAACACTTTTCCTTCGACTTTTTGAAACATTTGGCAAATGCTGATATCTCGCCTAAACCTACTCTTAAATCGGGCACCATTTTTTATTTTTATTTCAAAATTAAGCCATGGTTTCAAATCTTGCAGTAAAACAAATGACAAGTCCATTGAAAGATTTCCCGGTTTAATGGTTAAGTAACAATTGGCGGAATAGGCAGGATTACACACTATAGTTTTCTCGAGAAAATACAACTGCTTAGAGATGATACATCGCGGGAATAGAATCAAAACCATCCAAATCAAAACTAAATATTTCCAGACTCCGCACATGATGCTATGGGACGTGTTAACGCAGTAACAATTAGACTTTTTAGAATGATGATAATAGAAACCAATTTAAAGTGTTTGTCGAAACTAGTCATCTCATGGATGAGTGAAATTTCGAAATGTGTTAATCAAGATTAACAAATGGTTTATATATTGGGTCGATGGAATATTGAGATATAATTTTTTTTACCCTACACCACCACTCTGATACAGGGTATTATAAGTTTGCGCATTTGTTTGCAACGCCAAGAAGGAGAAGAGCTAGACCCATTGATAAGCATACCGATCGGCTTAGAAGCACTTCCTGCTTCGATTTAGCTATGTCCGTCTGTCTGTCTGTTCATGTATTCGTGTGATCAAGGTACAGGTCGCATTTATTGTCCAATTGTCATGAAATTTTGCACATGTCACTTCTTTGGCCCAAGGACGAACGCTATTGATTTTGAACAAAATCGGTTTACATTAGATATAGCTTCCACATATATCTTTCATTTGATGTAGCCTTTTAAGGCTGTAGAAGCCACAATTTTGGTCCTATCCTAACAAAATTTTGAGTGAAGTGTTTTATTTGACGTCCCAGTATGTGTACAAAATTTCATCAAAATTGTTGTAGATTTAGATATATCTCCCATAAATATCTTTCATTTGAAATGGTCTTTAAGGCTGTGGTAGCCACAATTTAGCTCCTCTTGTAAGAAAATCTTACAAGGTTCAATTCAATATTTCAAAAGGTATGAAAAATTAATGTCTGACTTGATTTCGACGTAGGTTCTACACGTAAAAAATAAAAAGTTTGAGACAATTTTTCAAATAAACAAAATAATTTTATTTTGTTGTTTTTTCTTTTTATACCCACCACCGACGGATGGGGGTACATTCATTTTGTCATTCCGTTTGCAACACATCGAAATATCCATTTCCGACCCTATAAAGTATATATATTCATGATCAGCGTAAAAATCTAAGACGATCTAGACATATCCGTCCGTCCGTCCGTCTGTCTGTTGAAATCACGCTACAGTCTTCAAAAATAGAGATATTGAGGTGAAATTTTGCACAGGTTCGTTTTTTTGTCCATAAGCAGGTTAAGTTCGTAGATGGGCTATATCGGACTATATCTTGATATAGCCCCCATATAGACCGATCCGCCGATTTAGGGTTTTAGGCCAATAAAGGCCACATTTATAATCCGATTTTGCTGAAATTTGGGGCAGTGAGTTGTGTTAGGCCCTTCGACATCCTCCGACAATTTGGCCCAGATCGGTTCAGATTTGGATATAGCTGCGATATAGACCGATCCTCCAGTTTAGGGTCTTAGGCCCATAAAAGCCACATTTATTATTCGATTTTGCTGAAATTCGGGACAGTGAGTTGTATTAGGCCCTTCAACATCCTCCGTCAATTTGGCTCAAATCGGTTCAGATTTGTATATAGCTGCCATATAGACCGATCTCTCGGTTTTAGGTTTTGGGGCCATAAAAAGCGCATTTATTGTCCGATGTTGCCGAAATTTGGGACAAAGAGTTAAGTTAAGCCCCTCCATATATTTCTGCAATTTGGTCTAGATCGATCAAGATTTGCATATAGCTGCCATATAAACCGATCTTTCGATATAAAGTCTTGGCCCCATAAAAGGCGCATTTTTAATCCCATTGCACTGAAATTTGACACACTGACTAGCCGAACGGGTCTGCTCCGCTGCGCCTTCTTTAACTTCTTAACCATTGTATCTATGATGCTGAACGCTTTCGAATCCTGGCGAGAACATCGGACAAAGCTCTGAATGTTGGCGACATTTGTAATGCATGGTCATTTAAAATATTTTCCGCAAAGAGTTGTCACACTGCAGGACCCCGTTCGGACTCGGCTGTAAAAAAAGGTCCCCTATTATTGAGATTAAACTTGAATTGGAAAGCACTCATTGATGTGTGAGAATTTGCCCCTTCTCGGTTCCTGGTGGTAATGTTCTTCCTTAGGGTAATGTTCTCATTAGGGGAGGGATGGCACCTCAGACTATTCGATCCAAATATGGATAACAAATTCGTGATGCCCTTCCAAATTACTTTAATTTGAGCCCCATATTGCCATGCCCGGTAAATATGGACCGTTTGGAAGGTGTTTTGGGGTTGGGGTGGCCATCGGCACTTTCACTGAAATTAGATATCAAATTCGTTCTTTATTCAAAACGGAAATGAAGTTCAGTTTAGCGGGTGCGTTATGGCGAACCCCAAAACACTTGGCTCCAAAATTGTATATCAAATTCGTTTTCTACTCTCAAATACCTTTCATTTCAGACCCATATTGTCATAATGGGTCAAAAAACCCATTTGACGTATCATTAGGAGGAAAACCGCCACCTAGACTTGGACGCAAATTTTAATGTCATATTCGTAATCTACTCCCTAACTGGGTGGGGCGACATCCAATTACTTGCCCATTTGAGGCAATTACTTGGACCTTATGTTTCATATCATATTTGTAATCTACTGCCTAATAATTCTCATTTGTCCCATATTAACATGAACTTCGAATATATCTGTTTAGACGAGTTTTGGGGTTGGGAAGGGGCCCGCTGGGTACTTGGACCCAAATTCTAATACTTTATTCGTTTTCTGGTCTCCAATGCCTTTCATTTGATACCCTTATTATGCCCATCGGACCGCTTTCGGATATGGGTGGCGTTTTTGGGGTAAGGGGGAGGGTCCGCCTCCACCCGATATCTATAAATTATATTGCCTATGTTTCCTTCCAGACAAACGTATACAATCTATGAAGATTCTAAGAAAACCGGTTCATCCAAGTATCATAAAGTCATAATGGGTCTAATGGCGTTTTTGAGGGGTGGCGTGCCCCCCATACTTGGATCTGATTTCGTATGCCAAATTCGAAATCTACTCCCGAATACAATTCATTTGATGTACATATTGAATATGTCTGTTTGGGGGAGTTTTGGGGTTGGGGCGGCATGATGGGTACTTAGACTCAAATTTTAATACCACATTCGTATTCTACTACTACTGTCCCGATCGGTCCACTTTTGATTTTTAGTTGTGTTTTTGGCATAAGGGGGAGGGTCCGTCCTCCTATAGCCTATGTTTCATTCCAGGCCAACCTACACAATGTGCGAAAATTTCGACAAAATCGGTTCTGCAGCTTTTCAGTCTATACGAAACAAACAAACCGAGTCCCATATATCCGTGATTGGCGAATGTGCCCATTTTGGTCGTTTTTGTGGGGGTGGGGTTTCCCTCTGTATTTGTATGCCAGATTCGTTATCTACTCGTTTTGGGTGGTGTTTTTGGGGTAACGGTGGAGGGTCCGCCCCCTTCCGTTAGCAATAAATTATAAAGCCTATTCCTACTTCCTGACCCTATTCGTAATCTACTCCCGAATACCTTTTATTTGAGTCCCATATTGTCATGATCGTCAAATAAACCTACTTTAAGGAGTTTTGGGGCTGGGGCGGCCCCCCAGGTACTTGGACCCAACTTTTTATACCCTACACCACTACTGTGGTACAGGGTATTATAACTTAGTGAATTAGTTTGTAACACCCACAAGGAAGAGAGATAGACCCGTTGATAAGTACACCGATCGACTCTGATTCGATTTAGTTATGTCCGTCTGTCTGTCTGTCTGTCCGTCCGCCTGTCTGTCCGTCTGTCCTTGTTAATTTTTGTACAAACTACAGGTTGCAATTTTCATCCGATCGTCTTCAAATTTGGTATGGGCATGTTTTTCGGCCTAGAGACAAAACCTATTGAAATTGGAAAAAATCGGTTCAGATTTGGATATAACTTCCATATATATGTTCGTCCAATATGCAGTAATAATGCAATAAAATAGTCATTTATTAACCGATTCTCTCGAAATTTGGCAGGAAGGATTTTCTTATGATTCTCAATATTACTGGTGAATTTGATGAAAATCGGTCCAGATTTGGATATAGCTCCCATATATATGTTCGTCCGATTTGGAATAATACAGCAGTAAAATGGTCATTTGTCAACCGATTCTCTCGAAATTTGGCAGCAAGGATTTTCTTATGACTCTCAATATTACTGGTGAATTTCATAGAAATCGGTTCAGATTTGGATATAGCTCCCATATATATGTTCGTCCGATTTGCAGTAATTCAGCAATACAATTGTCTTTTGTTAACCGATTCTCTCGAAATTCGATAGGAAGGATTTTCTTATGACTCTCGATATTACTGGTGAATTTCATAGAAATCTGTTCAGATATATACATATGTATAGCCCGATTTTCACTCGTAGACCCACTGCAAGCTCATGTATTGACCAATCTTCCCAAAATTTTGTACAACGCTTTCCTCGACGAATTCCACAATATCCATAAAGTTTGGTCGAAATCGGTTTAGATTTAAATATAGCTCCCATGTATTTGTTCGTCAGATTTTGGATAATTTGTTGTCATTTGTCAACCGTACTTATTACATTTTGAACATGTTTGCTTTGCTCGAAACTTTATACAGGGATTTTAATAATCTATGTGGATACATCAAATTTGTTTCAGAATTAGATGTAGCCGCAGTTTTTGAGTCTATTTATAGCAGCAGTTTTTGAGGCTATACGCAACAAACAAACATACAAACACAAATTGAATTTTATATTTAAGAAGATGTCATTGTCAAAATATATAAAAGAATATCGTGACTGACAGACTGATCGTCGCCCAGCCCAAACGGCTAAAGGTAGAATCATGAAATCTTGCACATATGTTGTTATTGGATCATAGGCACGGAATAAGGCGGGATTTGGTGATATTCATACGTTTAGATACTAAAAAGAACCAAAAAGTACGAAATTGTGTATTTTTACCCAAAACGAACGGTCCTGAATTATGTTTTTGGGCTCAAATTAAAAAGCGTCTCGAAAAAATAAGATTTGGTGGCAAAAATTTTCCAAGTATTCCATTTTTGAAATTTTCCAAAATAATACTGGAAGTGGGAGAAATAGTACGTTTAGTGCTGCAATTGGTACTATTTGGTACTTTCCTTGTAAATTGAGCTTGAGCTCTGAATTTTGGAACTTAGATACACCATGGCAAACTTAATTCGATGACAAGTAGTGTTGAACCTAGTTCAACCCGGTTCAACAACAACTATCTTCAACCACTATACCTACCACTTTAGATATAAGTTAATGAATTCCTGAATTGTTATTTGAAATGAATTATTAGTATAACAGATTGCAATCTGACACCTGGCTACCCTAATCATTTAAGTTGCACCCCTATCTGTCTCACTTCCCCATCAATCGCATATGCTGAAATAGAATTTTATGTTTAGGCATTAATTATGTCCATGCTGCCTTTAACACTGCCTTAAACACTTGTGCAAAACCATCCAAGGCGGTAAGAGCTTACACACCCAAATACACTGTAACACCAAAAAAACTGAAACTTGGCCTTTTTCTTTTCTTGGTTTTTTCCTCTGCTGCTACTTGTCTGGGAGATTCACTCTACATTTAAATACAGTCCACTTTCTTACAGAAGGATCTACTGGACTTGTACATGGTCCTTCGAACCGGATATTCAATCAGCGAATGAAGTAATTCGGATCACGTCCACCGCAAAAAAAAAAAAAAAAAAAACAAACACCTTTCGCATATTCTAAAAAGACTACTATGGAAAACAGGTATGTAAGAGTTTTTGGTGTGTGAACAGACAGGGTTGTGTTAAGTAAGAATTTCGATTGAAAGTAAATCTTTTACTTGGAGAACTGTTTGAAGGAAATAGATTTTGTTTCTACTCTGGGGAATTTTGCCACGGTATCCCCATATTTATGCCTTGAGCTGGCACAGCTTCTGTAAGAGTAAGAGTTTTTGTTGTCTATTCGATTTGTACAAGATCTGCTTTTCACGAAAGCGCTTTGACACTATTTGATCGAGAAGTACAATAACGTTATTGCTTCACGAGCATGATGATTACATTTTACATGGTTATTGGCATAACCTTGAAATAATTGCGTCAAGGAAGGAAGGGGGAAAGACGAAGACCGAAGTTTGGTTTACATCTCTCTTTGCTTTATGGTTCGTTGTAAATACTTACTTTGCATATGCATTTTATGAGAAAAGAGTGTCTGTACTCTTGAAACAGAATACTCTGCATAAGTTCATAGCACTTAAATTCCCTGCAGAACTGTCTCTTTGAAAATCGACTTCTATGTACTCTTGGAGTCATAATCTAGTGGCTCTCATCACTAACATTCATCTAACCGGCGCGACTGCTATCTCAACGACGCCGCAGTCAAAGGCACATCGACGAGTTCTGCAAATACCCGCATTGCCGCTGCAGCGCCCGGACATCGCAGTTGACTCTACGAGACTCTCTTTTATCCGCTTATAGGGATAAAGATCGATTCGATTCACCCACGCATGCTTTGACGCATTGACTCTCCAAATTCTTGGCTCCACCAACAAACAACTTGTTTCGACTATCAGAGGAACAGGTTAGCTACATGCAATTTTGTCATCGACCTATCATTCTAGTCTAAGTGTGTACGAAGAAGCATGTAATGAATGCATATTGTTTACAGCAACAAGAATTTAAATTATTTGGAATCGAACAACTGAAAATAAGTGAAAAATTTCTACAGGAAACATTGTTGAAATATACTGGTTCTACGATATTAATAGTTATTAAACAAAGATGAATTTGGCATGACAGGAATATAAGAGGAAAATATGAAATTGGAATGTGATATTTTTTTAAAAAAAAAAAAAAAAAGAAGGAGAATTTGTTAATAATATCGAATAAGATTTAAGACCACTTGGTTTAAGGAAAGTTGATTTATCAAAAAGTGATAATTTTTTAACAAAATTCGAGTATCATTTGTGCACAAATTCGAATTAAAATCTGGGCAAAGATTTAAAGTCAATGGTGCAAAGAAGCACGTTGGAGTTCACATGGTATTGAAGGCGTTCAGTGCGAAGACGAAGGCTGGGAGGAGTGATTGAAACCTGTTCTAAAAAGGCGATTGGTATGGTGAGTGCATGTATTTGTGACAAAGTAGAAGAGGCCAAATTAAAAAAAGTAATGCACATAAAGCGGTAGGTTTAAAGAGGAATTAGTTCTGGTGGCTAAGGAAAAAAAACCCTCTAAGATATTCGTATAGGAATACTCAGCTTTATGGATCACACAATCTAAGGAATACAGACTCCTGATCTATATCGAGATTTATTGGAAATTATATCCAGATTTATATTTGAATACATACCTATTTGATTGTACTTAAATACCTCATGCATGGAATTCGAAAGGTTGATGAATGTTTATATCAGCTCTGTGTCTAAAAAAGAGACGAGCTAGAAAACCGTTCCTACTGATTATACACAAAGACTGAGTTCCTTTTTTTTCATATTCGGAAATATCTATTATTTTGGAATTTTATTATTTGTTGCAATTTTAATACTTTGTTACAATTTTAATATTTTTTGGAATTTTACCCTACTGTATCGCATGCTCGTGAATGTCTGTTATAGGAATTAATTTTGTGAATTTCTATCTGAAGAAAAACCAGGAAAACTGCATCCTTTTCATAACTGAATAAAATTTTATGAGGCTATAGGAGAGAACCTATTAGGACTTCTTATTTGTTCCTACCCTCCTAAGAATTTAAGAGAGGAAAGATCTTTGGAATTGCTTTCTATGCCCATCTCACCTGCGATTGAAAGGGAGAGTGGAGTTATATATGTATGCATGGATTTATGTCATCTGTAAATCTAATATTTATGTTGAATATTAAATTCTGAATTCATATCTATCTTTGGAATTTTGGTTTATTAAAATTTTGATAGAGTTATACAATTGTGAGATATATATTGCGAGATTCGCATATGGATTTTAGTCGCATTGGATTTGGTGGGGATCCTATATAGAAAAAGGTTCGGACGAATAAGTTGGAATTTTCAGAATCCCTTTTATTCCTGTTGTAAGGGAATTGCCTACGTCGGTTTCAAGTCTGGCCCATTGTTTTCTCCAACTCTAGACACATTCCCTTTCCCCGAGCAATTCAGCGACTTCTCTCTCATTCGTGTTAGGAATCGTGCACCAATCCTTAGGTACCAGAGGCATTTGTGGGACTGTCATCTATTGCTACATTTAAGAGGATAGTCGGATAGCTGATTGGCATTCTCTTAATCAGGATACTATCTGTATGGCCATTGAATTACCTTGAAATTTGGGTACTTGAATTGCTAGGTGTTTTCTTTCGCCCCGTTTTAATTCCTTGGTGAATTGAGGTTTACTGTATTCCGCTTCTGAATTTATTGAAATGAGTTCGCAGAAGTTCATTTTTTTTTTCGGACCAAGTGGTCACATTCTGTGCAAATTTTGCTGATATTCCCATTGAGGACCATACGTCTTCCAGTCTACAAGTCGAACTCGACGATTTGGAGCGTCGTTGGCGCCAACTAGTCCAGATTTATGAGACGGAAATGACTTCCGAGAAACCGGAATACACTGAAACTATTCGGGCATCAATTCATGCCAAGTTTTTGGAATCATGTAAATCGTACAAGAATTGTAAAGCTTCGATTCTCGATCTAGTTCAGATTGAACGACAAAAGCTTGAAAAGGCTAGACCACGCGAGATGCCGGAGGCAGGAATAGTAAATGACAACGGCTTTGCGTTGAAAGTTCCACCGTGTGATACCGAATGCTTTAGTGGCGGCTACGATAAGTGGCCCAGTTTCAGAGACATGTTTACCGCCATTTATACCAAACACCCCAAGTTATCCCCTGCTCAGAAGCTGTTCCACCTCAGGGCAAAAACTCGGGGTGAAGCTAATCAGATCGTTAAACAGTTCGCTCTAACCGATGACAATTTTAACTTGGCCTGGGAGGCTCTGCGCCTGCGTTATGAGAATAAACGCATCCTCATCAACCACCAACTACGGAGAATCTTTGAAATCGAGAATGTTTCCTCAGAGAGAGGAAAAGCTTTGAGAAATCTGCAATATACCATGAATAATTGTCTTGCAGTCCTAAGGACGTATAACATCTCCGTTTTATCATGGGACCCATTTCTTGTTTTTTGGGTTTCCTCCAAACTACCCGAGGAAACTTTAGCTGCCTGGGAGAACTCTATTCACGATCATAAACAGATGCCCAGTTGGTCTCAATTGGATGACTTCATATCAAGACGGTTGAGTATGTTGGAATCGATTTCCGATATGAGAAAACCTTCCAATGCGTCTTCCAGTACACAGAAAACTCAAAGTTTCCACGCTAAGACCGATGCCACTTATCGTCCTTGTAGAGTCTGTCGCCTCAACCATGCAGTGCGGGGCTGTCCTACATTTAAGTCCTGGCCACATAATGAAAAGATGAAATTCGTGACTGCAAATAAGATTTGTGCAAATTGTCTTTCTTACGGACATGTTGACAATAGCTGTCAAAGTGAGAATGTATGTCAGAAGTGCAAACAGAAACATCACACAGTGCTGCATCCTGACTCCGGTAATACATCAAGCCATGAGCGAAATCCTGGACCAATAAAGGCAGGAACCGCAACTACTCAATATCGAACGGAGACTTTTCATATAGATACAGAATACGAGGACCAGCCTTCGACATCTGACGCCGCGTATGATGAAACGTACAATGTCCAGTCACATTTCACAGAATCGGGGGAGGAAACTGTCCTGCCCACTGCCTTGGTCGACATAGAACATTTGGGTACTCTGTTCACTATCAGAGCTTTTGTGGACCAAGGATCACAGGAGTCTTTCGTATCAAACAGAATAGTTAACAAACTGTCTATTCCGACTAAGAAATCCTTTACGAGGATTTCAGGACTGGGAGGTACTGTACTCGAAAACTCCTCCAAGCTATGCTCCCTTACGTTAAAGGCTCGCACTTCTGATTTTAAACTGAGCACATCAGTTATTGTTGTTTCGAGTTTGAAGCATTTAATGCCAGGTCTTCCTACACCAATTTCGGACTGGTCTGGTTTGAACCATCTGGATCTAGCGGATCCGAAATTTTTTAAACCAGGTCCAATAGATATGCTTCTGGGAAGTGACGTGTTACCGTCCATTATTAGGCCTGGGGTTAAACCTAACATTTCAGGGGATCTGTTGGCGCAAGAGACCGCATTTGGCTGGTTAATTAGTGGTCCTCTCAGAACGCGCACAGTAACCGCGTCTGCTACCTGGGTGACTTCTCCTGACACACTGAACGAAGAGCTACGAAGATTCTGGGAAATCGAGGAAGTTCCTACCTCAATTCCTATTACGGAAGAGGATGCTTACTGTGAACAGTTCTACCGAAAGACAACGAAGCGTCTACCAGACGGGAAGTATGAAGTCAGATTGCCTTTCCGACAGGAGCTTTCATCTGAAGTGATACTGGGATCTTCACGCCGTGCAGCATTAGGACAATATCTACGTACGGAGAAGACTTTGAGGAAATTTCCAGAATTAGAAGCAGAGTATACAAAAGTGTTAGCTGAATATATACGATTAGATCATATGGAACCTACGCAACCAACTGAAATCTGCGAAAACTCTCGCTTTTGTTCTTTCTATTTGCCACATCATGCTGTGGTTAGACCTGAAAGTGTATCCACTAAGGTTAGAGTGGTATTCAATGCTTCAAAGAAAACTTCCACCGGCATTTCCTTAAACGACATTCTATATACTGGTCCAACACTACAGAATGATTTGATGAATGTCATTCTTCGCTGGCGTTTTTTCAAATACGTTTTTAACGGCGACATCGAGAAGATGTACCGCCAAATTTATATTCATTCGAATGACAGATCGTTTCAAAAAATACTGTTTCGAACTTCCCCAACTGAAGAAATTTCTGATTATTGCTTGAAAACTGTTACATTTGGTGTGAACTGTGCACCATATTTGGCCATACGAACATTGTTACAATTAAGCGAGGATGGAAAAAATACTCATCCTGCGGCTTCTTCTATTTTACAAAACCAAATTTACGTAGACGACATACTTTCCGGTGGACACACTGTAATTGAAGCCAGGTCATACATCCTGGAACTGATAGATTTGTTGGCCACTGCAGGATTTCCTTTCAAAAAGATGACTGCGAATCATCCGCAAATATTGAAACATTTGCCCCCCGAGGATCTTCTAACCGAAGATTTCCTTAAATTTGAGGAAGCCAGCGACACAAAAACATTGGGCATTCGCTGGAATGCTATGACAGATCAATTTTTCTATAAAGTATCAAGCATAACTGTTCCCTCCACACCTATTACCAAGCGCAAGATTCTATCCATTGTGGCAAAAATTTTCGATCCAGCGGGCTGGTTAGCCCCAATTATTGTCGTGGCAAAAATGTTAGTGCAACAACTTTGGATAGACGGGACAGACTGGGATGAAGAGGTCAAAGAACATTCTTCCGAAAAATGGAATACATTTATATCGAATTTTTCTGATATTGAGAATCTGAGAGTTCCTCGTTGGATTCATTACTCGCCCGAGTGCAAATTTCAAATTCATGGATTTTGTGATGCCTCGGAAAAAGCATACTGTGCCTGCATTTATGTCCTTTCTACTTCTGAGAATGTTACTACATCGTTTTTATTGGTTTCAAAAAGCAAGGTTGCGCCATTGAAAACTATAAGCTTGCCGAAACTAGAGTTATGCGGGGCAGCCTTACTCTCGAAATTGTTGAAGTCTGTTTGCCGCAATATGCCCTTGACCGTATCTGATATTCACCTGTGGTCAGATTCTACCATAACGCTGGCCTGGTTGCAGAAGCCGCCATTTCACTGGAAGACTTTTGTGGCAAACAAAGTTTCGGAGATATTAGACAACGTGGGGAATGTGAATTGGAGGCATGTTCCAACCAATGAAAATCCGGCTGATATTGGAACTCGGGGATGCACCGCTGCTGAACTCGAAAAAAATTCTCTATGGTGGCAAGGTCCTCACTGGTTACTCAAATCCGCTGAATTTTGGCCGAAACAAACCACATACAAGGAACCAGCCCTAGAGAAGAAAATCACAGTCTGTCAGACACAGATTCAACTGGAAGATGTTTTGGATCGGTTCTCTTCTCTTGACCGAGCACTTCGTGTTGTTTGTTTCATATTAAGATTCGTTAGAAATTGCCGAAAAATCAACGACACCAAAGTACAAGAAGGGTTTATTACTCCCCAAGAAATTACATGCGCCAAGTTAAGGCTGATCCAACTGGCACAGATTTCACATTTTCCCGCTGAATACCGAGCACTTGAATCTGGTCAGCCTATAAGTTCTAAAAGCAGACTTCTAACGCTTAACCCTTGCCTCGATGAGAACAAATTGCTCAGGGTTAACGGCCGCTTGGCTAATTCCGATATGAGTTATAATGAAAGATTTCCTTTAATACTGCCAGAAAACTCGAGATTTTGCAAACTTTTCATTGAATATACTCATAGAATCTTACTACATGCTGAACATCAGACAATGCTGCGCGCAATTAGGCAGGAATTTTATATAATTCGTGTGAAAAGTGCTATCCGCTTCTGTATCCGAAACTGCAAGATATGCACCGTGTATAAACACAGAGTAAGGAATCAGTTGATGGCTGCTTTACCTTCGGAACGGTGCACATTCTCCCTACCCTTTACCAACACCGGACTGGACTTTGCAGGTCCTTTCGAATTGAAAACGTCTAGACTGCGGAATGCAAAGTTGCAAAAGGGATATGCGGCAATTTTCGTTTGTTTGTCTACCAGGGCTGTTCATCTGGAGGTCTGTTCTGACTTGACGTCTGAGGCGTTTTTGTCCACCCTTAATCGTTTTGTCGGACGACGTGGATTTCCGAAAAAGATTTTCTCTGACAATGGGACTAACTTTGTAGGGGCAAGCAGATCGCTTATGGCTCAGTATAGAGAATTTTTGAAGGTTGCTGAGAAGTCCGCTGCCGAAAAGTATGGGATGCATAATTTCTCGTGGCATTTTATACCTCCTCACGCTCCACACATGGGTGGTTTGTGGGAGGCTGCAGTTAAGAGCATGAAGGCTCATTTGAGGAAAGTTGCCTCTAACCTTAAATTTACATTTGAAGAGTTTTCCACCCTGTTAGTCCGAATCGAAAGTGTTTTGAATTCAAGACCTCTTTCTCCGATCAGTGAGAATCCGAATGACTTGATTCCTCTGACTCCTGGCCATTTACTCAGAGGTGCTCCTTTGATGGCAATTCCTGAGGAATATACGGATAACCTTTCATTGATGAACCGCTGGCAGCGACTTAAAAATATACAGTTATTGTTTGCTAGGAGATGGAAGAATGAGTATGTGTGCGAGTTACAACGAAGGTATAAGTGGAAATCCGCTCAACAGAACTTAGCCGAAGACGATTTTGTCATTGTCAAAGATGACAACCTCCCCCCCACTGAATGGTGTCTGGGGAGGGTGGTGAAAGTTTTCACCGGTCAGGATTCAAACGTTCGTGTTGCTGAGATACGCACACAGAACAGAATCTTGACACGCCCCTTAGTCAAGCTGTGTATACTGCCTTGCATCTAGTTATTAGCATCAACAAAATCTGTTCACATAACCAATAACCCTTACATTTTCAGCTCATTTACCAAATCTGGCATCCCAAAATGTCGCATCTGTAAAGACCGACATTTCTTAAAAAACTGCCCAACTTTCCAAAGAATGACCGTATCAGAACGCAGAGATGTCATACGTGAAAAGGGTTTTTGTTTTAACTGTCTATGTACAGCACACAAACGCAACTGGTGCCCGTCCAGAAATAAATGTATGGTCTGTCGGCTAAACCACCATACCATGGTTCATATGGACAAACTTGATTCCCCTAAAACATCACATCAACACCGTTTAAAATCATCTAAAAAATCTCCAGACCCAACTGAACGATATGGTTCAGGCTCCCGTTCGCAGAATTATAAGGAGAGAAACCAAACGCAGCGACGCGCACAATCTAAACCCAGCTCTACGTTCGGTCGACCTCGAACGCATTTTAAGGAACGGCTGAGCAACAAAGCTCGAGCCCACATATTTTTACCAACGGCTCTTGCCCGGGTCCAGACCTCAACCGATCCAGAAAAGGCGAGGCTACTACTGAATTCTGGAGAGGCACAGACGGTGATATTAAAGACTTTAGTGGATCGATTACACCTGCGCACTACGCGCAGAGACAATAAGGAATATTGTACGTTAAATCTCGAGTCTTACTATGACGCTCAAGCCAAAATTCAAATAGTTGGTTTAGTACAAAAGAGTTTTCGTACAACTCTACCATCGATAACCGATACGCCAAAACTACAAAGTATCTATAACCACCTCACCAATCTAGCTGACCCTCACTTCTACAAGCCTTCCAATGTGGAAATCATATTGGCCAACGACAATATACCTAAGATTCTGCGAGCAGGAATGATCCAAACCTCCTCTAACATGCCCATTGCGCAGAGTACAATTTTTGGCTGGACTATCTCTGGAGCTTGTCAATATTGAAATTGCATCCTTGCAAGGCGGGCGGCATGTTGAACCTAGTTCAACCCGGTTCAACAACAACTATCTTCAACCACTATACCTACCACTTTAGATATAAGTTAATGAATTCCTGAATTGTTATTTGAAATGAATTATTAGTATAACAGATTGCAATCTGACACCTGGCTACCCTAATCATTTAAGTTGCACCCCTATCTGTCTCACTTCCCCATCAATCGCATATGCTGAAATAGAATTTTATGTTTAGGCATTAATTATGTCCATGCTGCCTTTAACACTGCCTTAAACACTTGTGCAAAACCATCCAAGGCGGTAAGAGCTTACACACCCAAATACACTGTAACACCAAAAAAACTGAAACTTGGCCTTTTTCTTTTCTTGGTTTTTTCCTCTGCTGCTACTTGTCTGGGAGATTCACTCTACATTTAAATACAGTCCACTTTCTTACAGAAGGATCTACTGGACTTGTACAAGTAGAGTTTTTGAAAATTTTTACATTTAGGAACTAAAAAAAGTACCCAAAAATGTACGAAATGGGTGAGATTTGTACAGGGCGGACGGATAGAGCTAGATTTTAGAAATTTGTCTTAAAATACATCTGGTGAAAATTAACAAATAAAAGCGTGCTAAGTTCGGCCGAGCCGAATCTTATATACCCTCCACCATGGATCGCATTTGTCGAGTTCTTTTCCCGGCATCTCTTCTTAGGCAAAAAAAGGATATAAGAAAAGATTTGCTCTGCTATTAGAGCGATATCAAGATATGGTCTGGTTTGGACCACAATTAAATTATATGTTAGAGACCTGTGTAAAATGTCAGCCAATTCGAATAAGAATTGCGCTCTTTGTGGGCTCAAAAAGTAAAATAGAGGGATCGATATATATAGGAGCTGTATCGGGCTATGGACCGATTCAGACCATAATAAACACGTAGTTAATGGTCATGAAAGAATCCGTCGTACAAAATTTCAGGCAAATCGGATAATAATTGCGAGCTCTAGAGGCTCAAGAAGTCAAGATCCCAGATCGGTTTATATGGTCCTCCTATTTGGGGTCTTATGCCCATAAAAGGCGCATTTATTATCCGATTTTGCTGAAATTTGAGACAGTGAGTTGTGATAAGCCCTTCGAAATCCTTCGTCAATTTTGCCCAGATCAGTCCAGATTTGAATATAGCTGCCATATAGACCGATACCCCGATTTAGGGTTTAAGGCCCATAAAGGCCACATTTTTTACCCGATTTTGTTGAAATTTGGGACAGTGAGTTCTGTTAAGCTCTTCAACATCCTTCGTCAATTTGGCCCAAATTGGTCTTGGTTTGGATATAGCTCCCATATAGACCGATCCTCCGATTTAGGGTCTTAGGCCCATAAAAGCCATATTTATTATCTGATTTTGCTGAAATTTGGGACAGTGAGTTGTGTTAGGCCCTTCGACATCCCGCGTCAATTTGGTTCAGATCAGTCCAGATTTGGATATAGCTGCCATATAGACCGATCCTCCGATTTGGGGTCTTAGGCCCATAAAAGGCGCATTTAATGTCCGATGTCGCCGAAATTTGGGACAGTGAGTTAAGTTAAGCGCCTTGACATACTTCTGCATTATCGCACAGATCGGTCCTGATTTGAATATTGCTGCCATATAGACCGATCTCTCGGTTTTAGGTTTCGTGGGCTATAAAAAGCACATTTATTGTCCGATGTTGCCAAAATTTGGGACATAGAGTTAAGTTAAGCCCCTCCTCATATTTCTGAAATTTTGTCTCTCGGTTTTAGGTTGTGTGGGCCATAAAAAGCGCATTTTTTGTCCGATGTTGCCGAAATTTGGGACAAAGAGTTAAGCCCCTCCTCATATGTCTGCAATTTGGTCTAAATCGTTCAAGATTTGCATATAGCTGCCATATAGACCGATCTCTCGATTTAAAGTCTTGGCCCCATAAAAGGCGCCTGTTTATTCCTATTTCACTGAAATTTGACCTACTGACTTATGTTATGCTTTTCGATATCCGTGTCGTGTATAGTTTAGATCGGTTTATTTATTAGATATAACTACTAAAAGAAACCAACTTTTTGTTATGTACAATTTAGCAATGACTTTCACTTATTAGTATTTGGTCCAAATCGGAACATATAGTGATATAGCTGCTATGGTGCTTAAGGTATGAATTGTGCACCTGTTTTTGACGAAAAATGATTTACATATATACCCTAGGCGGTGGGTATCCAATATTCGGCGCGGCCGAACTTAACGCCTTTTTACTTGTTTGATATCTGAAGGGGGCCCAGACCCTCCCCCTTACCCTAATTTTCAGAAACGCCAGATCTCGGAGATGGGTGGTGCGATTTAAACGAAATTTTGTGTGCTTTCATATAGTACCCTAAAAGTAAAAATCTAGTATCCAAATTTCGGAAGGGGTACCTAGGGGGGCCGCCCCACCCTAAAACCTACCAAGCAAATATTTAGACCATCTGATATCCAATTGTCGGACCAAGTGTTTGGGGAACCATCTCAACCCCCAAAAGAACACCCCTAAATCGGACATATTTACCGACCATGGCAATATGCGACTCAAATGAAAGGTATCTGTGAGTAGAATACGAATCTAATATCCAAATGTGGGACCATGTGCCTGGGGGTCCACCCTTCCCCAAAACACGCCCCAAACAGGACTTATTTACTGACCATGGGATTATGGGGCTTAAATAAAAGGTATTTGAGTGTAGAATTTGAATCTGATATCCAAATATGGGACCAAGTGTTTGGGGGGACGCCTCTCCCCGAAAACATCCCCCAAAGGGGACAAATTTTCGACCATAGCAATATGGGGCTCAAATATCAATATATATGATATCAATGTTCTGGAAAAGTGTCTATGGGGCCACCCCACTCCCACAACACCACCCAAATAGGAAATATTAGCTGACTATTGCAATATGAGGCTCAAATAATAGGATCAATTATATATTGTCAAAACCAACTCACTGAGTGACCGCCTATCCTCCAAAACACCCCCCAAGCCGGTCACGTTCGCCAACTATGGAGATATGGATTGTTAATGGGCCAAATCGGTCCATATTTTGAAATAGCTGTAATATAAACCGATCTTGGGTCTTGATTTTTGAGCCTCTAAAGGGCGCAATTCTCGTCCGATTTGACTAAAATTTTTCACGTGGTGTTTTGGTAGAACTTCCAACAACTGTGTTTAGTATGGCGCAAATAGGTACATAACCTGATATATCTGCCATATAAACTGATCAGGGTTCTTGTGCTTCTAGAGGGTGCAGTTATTGTTCAATTTGGCTGAAATTTTGTACAACCGATTCTTCCATGACCTTCAACATACCTGTGAAATATGGTCTGAATCGCTATAAAGTTGATACAGCTCCCATATAAATCGAACTTCCTGAACTGAAATATTCCACAATGACTTCTACAATGTTCCGCATTCAATTCATGGTCCGAATCGCGCTATAACTTGATATAGCTCCAATAGCATAACAGTTGTTATTCATCATTCTTTGTTTGCCTAAACAGAGATACCGCGCAAAGAACTCGACAAATGCTATCCATGGTGGAGGGTATAGAAGATTCTGCCCGGCCAAACTAAGCACGCTCTTGCTTGTTTTTACTCGTGTTGGCACGTAAAGTACCATGATCCATTTGAGAAATTCTGCTGATGAAGAGTGATGGCGAATCAGAAATCGCGATACTGATAGCCGATCATATGCTTTTAAACAACATCACTGATTTTGTGCTACTTTTGATTAATTATTTGCTGTGTTATTTTTGAATAGGAAGCATTGAACAAAATGGTCTACAACCGGACGATATCCTGCAATGGAATATAAATAAGATTTTAAGACCAAAACAAGTAAAAGCGTGCTAAGTTCGGCCGGGCCGAATCTTGAGAACCCACCACCATGGATTGTGCTAAAAATTTATACAAAATAATTTTAGCTGAAGGGCATAATTTTATTATACATACCAAACTTTTGTCAAACCAGCAAAAATTAAAGCTTCTAGGAACCGAACAAGGATAATCTGGAGACCGGTTTATATTTGGGGCTATATCAGGTTATAGATCGATTTGGACCGTACTTGGCACAGTTGTTGGAAGTCATAACACAACTCCGTGTGCAAAATTTTAGCTAAAACGGAAAAAAAATTGCTGCTTCCAAGGGCTAAAGCTGTCAAATCGGGAGATCGGTTTATATGGGAGTTATATTAGGTTACAGGCCGATTTGGACCGTACTTGGCACAGTTTTTGAAAATCATAAAATAGCGTCACATGCAAAATTTCAGCTAAATCGGAAAAAACTTACAGCTTCCAGGGGCTCAAGAAGTGAAATCGAGAGATCGGTTTATATGGGAGGTATATCCAAATCTGAACCGATATGGCCCATTTGCAATCCCCGACGACCTACATCAATATTAAGTATCTGTGCAAAATTTCAAGCGGCTAAATGCAAATTTTCAAAAATCCACCAATAAATATGGATTTAAGAGAAAAATACAAAATGCCCACATTCGTCCTCAAATGGCAACACCATAACCATTTGAGTTACAAAATGAGTGACTAGATTTGTATATGATGGCGGGTATAATAAATGTTTTCCTGATTATTCATCAAAGATTCTATGCAACATTTACAATTATATAAATCCTTAAACCATTCGTTCTATTCGTTTAAAGTTATTTCCTCAACGTTTCAATTTGAATGTTGCCTCTTTTATTCAGGTGTCGTAGATAGACAGTATGGAAGGGCTTTAGACACATATTTACTCGCTAGGATTACGTGTTTCACTAAGCCATAGGCAAATAAAATAGAATTGCCAAGTGTGTGTGTGTTTTTTTTTTTTTTTTTTTTGTTTTTTGCATACGCAGTGTCTCTTAATATTTATCAACGATAGTACGTGTAAGCACATTAGGAATTGCAATACCGAAAGATATTAAGCTGAAGGTAATAGGTTACAATTTGGAAAACTTATTTCATAATACTTTCGAGTCTAACAGATACCGACATTTAGGTGGGGACCCTATACCAGACATGAACCAATTTAGGGGAGTGGTATTGATAACAGTTAAGGATTTTGTAAGTAGCACGGAATTCCTAAATTAAATTTCTTTTTCGAGACTACTATTTATACCCTCCACCATAAGATGGGGGGTATACTAATTTCGTCATTCTGATTGTAACTACTCGAAATATTCGTCTTAGACACCATAAAGTATATATATTCTTGATCGTCGTGAAATTTTATGTCGATCTAGCCATGTCCGTCCGTCTGTCCGTCCGTCTGTCTGTCGAAAGCACGCTAACTTCCGAAGGAGTAGAGCTAGCCGCTTAAAATTTTGCACAAATACTTCTAATTAGTGTAGGTCGGTTGGTATTGTAAATGGGCCATATTGGTCCATGTTTTGATATAGCTGCCATATAAACGGATCTTGGGTCTTGACTTCTTGAGCCTCTAGAGTGCGCAATTCTTATCCGATTGGAATGAAATTTTGCACAACGTGTTTTGCTATGGTATTCAACAACTGTGCCAAGTATGGTTCAAATCGGTCCATAACCTGATATAGCTGCCATATAAACGGATCTTGGGTCTTGACTTCTTGAGCCTCTAGAGTGCGCAATTCTTATCCGATTGGAATGAAATTTTGCACAACGTGTTTTGCTATGATATTCAACAACTGTGCCAAGTATAGTTCAAATCGGTCTATTACCTGATATAGCTGCCATATAAACCGATCTTGGGTCTTGAATTCTTGAGCCTCTAGAGTGCGCAATTCTTATCCGATTGGAATGGAATTTCGCACGACGTGTTTTGTTATGATACCCAACAACTGTGCCAGGTATGGTTTAAATCGGTTCATAACCTGATATAGCTGCCATATAAACCGATCTTGGGTCTTGACTTCTTGAGCCTCTAGGGGGCACAATTCTTATCCGATTTGAATGAATTTTTGCACGAAGTATTTCGTTATGATATCCAACAACTGTGCCAAGTATGGTTGAAATCGGTGCGAAATTTTAGCCAAATCGGACAGAAATTGAGCCCTCTAGAAGCTCAAGAAGTCAAGTCTTCAGATCTGTTTATATGCCAGCTATATCAGGTTATGAACCGATTTGAACCATATTTGGCACAGTTGTTGGATATCATAACAAACGTGCCAAAATTCATTCAAATCGGATAGAAATTGCGCCCTCTAGAGGCTTAAGAAGTCAAGACCCAAGATCGGTTTATATGGCAGCTATATCAGGTTATGGACCGATTTAAACCATACCTGGCACAGTTGTTGGGTATCATAACAAAACACGTCGTGCAAAATTTCATCCCAATCGGATAAGAATTGCGCACTCTAGAGGCTCAAGAAGTCAAGACCCAAGATCGGTTTATATGGCAGCTATATCAAAACATGGACCGATATGGCCCATTTACAATACCAACTGACCTACACTAATAAGAAGTATTTGTGCAAAATTTCAAGCGGCTAGCTATACTCCTTCGGAAGTTAGCGTGCTTTCGACAGACAGACGGACGGACGGACATGGCTAGATCGACATAAAATTTCACGACGATCAAGAATATATATACTTTATGGGGTCTCAGACGAATATTTCGAGTAGTTACAATCAGAATGACGAAATTAGTGTACCCCCCATCTTATGGTGGAGGGTATAAAAATCAATATTTTTTACGATTACATTTTGTAGATAATAGATTTTAAAGCTTAAAGACTGATTTCATTTATTAGGGCATTTCCATTATTTATGATGAAATTTTAATAAATGTGTTTTGTTTCCATTGAGATTTTAGTTTGATATGTAGTTTTTCAAAAAATTAATAATGAACAGGTAAAAGCGTGCTAAGTTTGGCCGGGCCGAATCTAAGGAACACTCCACCATGTATTCTGCTAAAATGGAAGCTATATCAGGTTATCTTGACTTCTTGAGCCACTAGAGGGCACAACACTTATCCGATTTGGCTGAAATTTTGCATGAAGTGTTGTGTCATGACTTCCAACAAGAGCCCTAAATATGGTTTAAATCGGTCCATTACCTGATAAATCTGCACATATAAACCCATCTTGGATCTTGACTTCTTGAGCCACTAGAGGGCTCAACACTTATCAGATTTGGCTGAAATTGTGCATGAAGTGTTGTGTCATGACTTCCAACAACAGCGCTAAATATGGTTTAAATCGGTCCATTACCTGATATGTCTGCCACATAAACTGATCTTGGATCTTGACTTCTTAGCCACTAGAAGGCGCAATTCTTATCCGATTTGGCTGAAATTGTGCATGAAGTGTTGTGTTATGACGTTCAAAAACTGTGATAAGTGTGGTTCAAATTGACTTGTAACCTGATATAGCTGCCATATAACCGATCTGGGATCTTGACTGCTTAAACCTCTGGAGGGCGTTGAAATTTTGTACAACGGCTTCTCCCGTGACCTTCAACATACGTGTCCTCTTTGCTCTTAATCAATCTTTAGCCTGATATAGCTCCTATATAAAACGATCTCCCGATTATGCTTCTTGAGCTCATACAAGGCGCAATTCTTTTCCGAATGGACTGAAATATTACCCAATGACTTCTGCTATGATTTTCAACATTCAATTCACTTATGGTGCGAATCGGACTTTAACTTGATATATCTTCAATAGCATAACAATTCTTAACCATTATTCTTTGCTTGCCCAAAATGAGATACCGCGCAAAGAACTCGACAAATGCGATCCATGGTGGAGGGTATCTAAGATTCGGCCCGGCCGAACTTCGCACGCTCTTACTTGTTCAGTTTTCATTTTTATGCAAAATTTAGGATGATGAGGAGGAGGATGGTGATGCTGAGTACAAAGACATCACATCGTGGGTGTAAATGGAGCCCAAATAAAATATACTCCCAACGACATCAATCTGAACCGGGCCCGCCAGAGACTTGACACTGAAAAAAAATATTTGCATCGTCCTCTACTCCCAAATGCCATTTATTTAAACCCCATATTGCCATTGATTGAAGGGGAGTTTATGGGATGAGGCGTCCCCCAAACACTTGGCCTCAAAATTTGAAACAAAACTCGTTTTCTTATCTCAAATACCAATGATTTGAGCCCCTTATTGCAAAAATCTGCAAATATGTCTGGTTTGGGGGGTGGGCCCCATTAACTATCAACATCGAGCTCCACTCTCTTTGAGCCCCAAATTTTCATGGTGAGCAAATACGTCCTGTTTAAGAGTTATTATGGGGGTGGGAGTCCCGAAGACAGTTGGTCCCGAATGTTGATATCAGATTCGTGCTCTACTCTCAAATTTTTTTTTTATGAGAGCCCCATATTTCTATAACCGGCAAACATGTCCGATTTAGGGTTGGTTTGGGGAATGGAGCGTCCACTCAGAGGGGTGGCCCTAAAAACATACATCAGATTCCTGTTCTACTCTAAAAAACCTTTTATTTGAGCCCCATATTGCAATGGTCAGCAAATACGTACTATTTGGGGGGTGTTATGGGGCTAGGATATAGACACTTTTCCCGAATAATGATATCAGATTCGTGCTCTACTCTCATAAACCTTTCAGTTGAGCCCTATATTGCTACGATCGTACATTTTTCCTATTCTGAAAGTGTTTTGAAGGAGGAGTGGCCCCCCAAATACTTGGTCCCACATTTGGATATCAGATTCGTTATACATTTTATTTGAGCCCCATGCTGCCATGGTTAGTAAATAAGTCCTGTTTGGCGTTTTTTTTTTTTGGGAAGCAGTTGACCCCCAGAATCTTGATCCCAAAAGTGGGTATGAATTTCGTGCTTTACTCCCAAATACCTTTCATTTGAGGCCACCGTAGAGCAGAGGTTTGCATGTCCGCCTATGACGCTGAACGCCTGGGTTCGAATCCTGGCGAGACCATCAGAAAAAATTTTCATCGGTGGTTTTCCCCTCCTAATGCAGGCAACATTTTTGAGGTACTATGCCATGTAAAACTTCTCTCGAAGAGGTGTCGCACTGCGGCCGTTCGGGCTCGGCTATAAAAAGGAGGCCCCTTATCATTGAACTTAAAACTTGAATCGGACTGCACTCATTGATATGTGAGAAGTTTGCCCCTGTTCCTTAGTGGAATGTTCATGGGCAAAATTTGCAATTTTTACCTTTCATTTGAGCCCCATATTGTCATAGTCGGTATATATGTCCGATTAAGGGGTGTTTTGGGGGTTGGTGTTGTTCCCAAACACTTGGTCCAGCTATTGCACTCAACCAAATTTGTTATTCAAGACATCAAAAACGTTTGCTTAAACAGCTGTTTTTATACCCTACACCACCACTGTGGTACAGGCTATTATAAGTTTGTGCATTTGTTTGCAGCGCTAAGAAGGAGAAGGGCTAGACCCATTGATAAGTATACCAATCGACTCAGAATAACTTTCTGATTCGATTTAGCTATGTCCGTCTGTCTGTCTCTCTCTCTCTCTCTCTCTCTCTCTGTCTGTTCATGTTAATTTGTGTGACCTAAGTACAGGTCGCAATTGTCATCCAATCATCTTCAAATTTGGTCCCCACAAATTTTTATACCCTCCACCATAAGATGGGGGGTATACTAATTTCGTCATTCTGACTGTAACTACTCGAAATATTCGTCTGAGACCCCATAAAGTATATATATTCTTGATCGTCGTAACATTTTATGTCGATCTAGCCATGTCCGTCCGTCTGTCCGTCCGTCCGTCCGTCCGTCCGTCCGTCTGTCTGTCGAAAGCACGCTAACTTCCGAAGGAGTAAAGCTAGCCGCTTGAAATTTTGCACGAATACTTCTTATTAGTGTAGGTCGGTTGGTATTGTAAATGGGCCATATCGGTCCATGTTTTGATATAGCTGCCATATAAACCGATCTTGGGCCTTGATTTCTTGAGCCTCTAGAGGGCGCAATTCTCATCCGACTAGACTGAAATTTTGCACATAGTGTTTTAGTATCACTTCTAAAACTGTGCTAAGTATGGTTCAATTCGGGCCATTACCTGGTATAGCTGTCATATAAACCGATCTTGGGTCTTGACTTCTTGAGGCTCTAGAGTGCGCAATTCTTATCCGATTAGAATGAAATTTTGCACCACGTGTTTTGTTATGATATCCAACAACTGTGCCAAGTATGGGTCAAATCGGTTCATAACCTGATGTAGCTGCCATATAAACCGATCTTGGGTCTTGACTTCTTGGGCCTCTAGAGAGCGCAATTCTTATCCGATTGGAATAAAATTTGGCATGACGTGTTTCGTTATTATATCCAACAACTACGCTAAGTATGGTTCAAATCGGTCCATAACTTATATAGCTGTCATATAAACCGATCTTGGGTCTTGACTTCTTGAGCCTCTAGAGGTCGCAATTCTTATCCAATTTGAATGAATTTTGGCACTAAGTATTTTGTTATGATATCCAACAACTGTGCTAAATATGGTTCAAATCGGTTCATAACCTGATATAGCTGCCATATAAACCGATCTGGGATCTTGACTTCTTGAGCCTCTAGAGGTCGCAATTATTATCCGATTTGCCTGAAATTTTGAACGACGGATTCTCTCATGAATATTAACATACGTGTTTATTATGGTCTGAATCGGTCTATAGCCCGATACAGCTCCCATATAAATCGATCTCTCTATTTTACTTCTTGAGCCCACAAAGGGCGCAATTCTTATTCGAATTGGCTGACATTTTACACAGGTCTCCAACATATAATTTAATTGTGGTCCAAACCGGACCATATCTTGATATCGCTCTAATAGGAGAGCAAATCTTTTCTTATATCCTCTTTCTGCCTAAGAAGAGATGCCGGGAAAAGAACTCGACGAATGCGATCCATGGTGGAGGGTATATAAGATTCGGCCCGGCCGAACTTAGCACGCTTTTACTTGTTTTGCCTAAGAAGAGATGCCGGGAAAAGAACTCGACAAATGCGATCCATGGTGGAGGGTATATAAGATTCTGCCCGGCCGAACTTAGCACGCTTTTACTTGTTTTAACATAAAATTTTCATGACATTTTTTCAAAACGCAAAACTTCAATATATTTTTTCAAACAAAATTT
Organism: Stomoxys calcitrans; assembly: GCF_963082655.1. Classification (NCBI taxonomy): domain Eukaryota; kingdom Metazoa; phylum Arthropoda; class Insecta; order Diptera; family Muscidae; genus Stomoxys; species Stomoxys calcitrans. The sequence continues at coordinate 46,962,732 of NC_081552.1, forward strand.
CAATAAAATTTTTATGCCCACCACCTGACTCCCCATAAAGTATATATATTCTGGATCGTCTCAATATTCGGATTCGATCAGCCATGTCGGTCCGTCTGTCGAAATCACGATAGTGGTCGAACGCGCAAAGATAGCCGCTTAAAATTTTGTATATATATGTAGTATTGATGTAGGCCGCTGGGGATTGCAAATGGGCCAGATCGGTTCAGTTTTGGATAAAGCTCCCACATAACCCGGATCTCCCGATTTGACTTCTTGAGCCCATAAAGCCACTTTTATTATTCGATTTTGCTGAAATTTAGAACTGTGAGTTGTGCTAGGCCACTCGACGTCCATCTTCAATTTGGCCTTGATCGATCCAGATTTAGGTATAGCTGCCATATAGACCGATATCTCGACTTAAGGTCATGGGATCATAAATTGCGCATTTATTATCCGATTTCGCCGAAATTTGGGACAGTGAGTTGTGTTAGGCCACTCGACATCTTTCTGCAATTTGGCCTAGATCGGTTCAGATTTGGATATAGCTGTCATATAGACCGATCTCTTGATTTAAAGTCTTGGCCCGATTTAGCTGAAATCTGACACAGTGATTTATGTAAGGCTTTTTGACATCCATAAATGGTTCAAATCGGTTTATATTTGGATAAAGCTACCAAATAGACCAACATTTTGTTTTATACCCTCCACCATAAGATGAGAGTATACTAATTTCGTCATTCTGTTTGTAACTCCTCGAAATATTCGTCTAAGACCCAATAAAGTATATTTATGCTTGATCGTCATGACATTTTATGTCAATCTAGCCATGTCCGTCTGTCTGTCGAAAGCACGCTAACTTTCAAAGGAGTACAGCTAGCCGCTTGAAATTTAGAACAAAAACTTCTTATTAATGTAGGTCAGTTGGGATTGTAAATGGGCCATATCGGTAAATGTTTTGATATAGCTGCCATATAAACCGATCTTGGATCTTGACTTCATGATCCACTAGAGGGCGCAATTCTTATCCAATTTACAGATCTGCACAAAATTTGGCGCGGATTGTTTTGTTACTGATCTTAACATATCTGCAAGATTTCATCAAAGTCGGTTCAGATTTTGATATATATATATAATATATATATTGGGCAACCCAATATATATATATATATATATATATATATATATATATATAATATATATATATATATATATATATATATATATATATATATATGGCTTTGCATTTATATGGCCGTATTAACAACTACTTTCAAACGATCTGTTCGACAAAAAATCGGTTCTGATTTAGATATAGCTTTGATATACATATATCTATTGCCCCAATTTATAATTGTAGGATAGGTGTAGGGTATTATATAGCCCGTATTATATATAGGGCTCCGCCCGTCTTTAGCCTTTCTTTACTGGTTTTTAAAGAGTACTTGGGACAAAGCAACGTATTTCGATATATATCCACTTTTTTATTGATTGTCAATTTCACAAAAAACATTATTAGACTTAAGATGCACTAAATTCCACTGTTTTGTTTCAAATTAATTTGACAAAACAGCATATTTCATTATGTCTAATTTTTTTAAAAAACGGTTAGTGCTGGTAATTTGAAACTTGGTGCTTTAGAGACTACTCTATTTTATTAGCTGTTCACACTTGCTTAAATTCATAGACAAAATGTTGTGTATGCTATTCTATGTCTTTTTTCGGTCTCCTGTAACATTGGTATTTCCGAGAAATGTTGTTTTGTCCACAGATATATTTCCAGTACTGAAACCCCTAACATTTACTTGCTATGCCGAAAGCAGACGAGAGATGTTTTTACTAATGCTGACTCTACCACTGTCTGCAAGTTGGTTGGTTTTGTTTCGTTTGGTTGAATGTACTACCTCAAATAAAGATGTAAATGAACGCTGGTCCATAGCCATAGAGTGACAGTAACTAAAGAGTTTTTAAATTAAGCCATTTAAGTGTAAGGGCTTGTCTCTTCTACTCTTGTCATATTTATTTCATTGACAAAAAGATGTAAATATAAAAGAAACGAAATTTCAAGTAGGGCAAAGTTAACCGAAAGTAATTTTTTCCAAACAAATTCCGCCAACCCAAGTATTGTAATTTTCTCCCCTTGTGTAAATGTTCACAATAAAAGTGCAACAATTTAAACTTCCGTGAATAAGAGCGGATCCACCTCATTAGCATGTGACTCTCTTTTCGTCAAGATGCCTACATTTGGTGTGGAGGTACAAAGCAAAATATGTAATCTCTTTATTAAAATATAGGTCTAACTTACCTTTTGTTTATGATTCGCTGTGGTGAGTTTATTGGTCTCTTTATTAAAATATAGGCCTAACTTACCGTTATTTATGATTTGCTGTGGTGAGTTTGTTAGTGTCGAAATGTTAAACTTGTCTTCTTATCAAATTCACAAAATAACAAGTAAAAGCGTGCTAAAGGCGCTATTACCCGACATGTAGATGTCTTATGACATGTCACTTTTTATATTGAAATATAATTGAAAATTTTTGTCAAAATTGTCAATTTACATACGATTCATAATTTTTGCTATTACACCTGTATGTTATTTCCCTATGACATAACCTAAAAATTTAACAAAAGCTGATTCTTTTTATGCGTAAAAATTGTTTAAGTTGTGGAAAAGCTTGTTAAATCATAATTTAATTTGAGTTTGCTTTCATTCGACTGAGAACAAAAAATAAGTAGAATTGTCGATTTGGAGTGAATTTAAGCCAGAAGCATTGCAAGTTCTACCCAGGCATCCAGAAAAAGTTACAGTTTGGTGCGGTTTATGGGCTG
>NC_081552.1:46970539-47109050 GCF_963082655.1 Stomoxys calcitrans
AGACGGACGGACATGGCTAGATCGACATAAAATGTCACGACGATCAAGAATATATATACTTTATGGGGTCTCAGACGAATATTTCGAGTAGTTACAAACAGAATGACGAAATTAGTATACCCCCCATCCTATGGTGGAGTGTATAAAAATAGGCGTACTACCATGTAGAGCACAAAAGTCCCATGCCATTCATGACTTGCAAACAAAGGTCCCCGGTCGGCCAAAAAAATTTTTATTTTGTTTTTCATGAAAAAGTGCATGGGTGGCCCCCACCCTATAAACACCCCAACTGGACATATTTATGGATTATGGCAAAAAGGGGCTCAAATCTGATATCTATTTTATGGTTAAGTGTTTCAGGGACGACTCATCTCATAAACTCCCCCTGAACCACACATATGTGCCGACCATAGCAAAATGTAGCTCAAATGTGGTTTTTGGGAGTAGAATATGAAACTCCTACTCCAATCCAATACCAAAACCAAGGAAATGAAGATCTAACATCCAAACTGCAATGGGCGGACTCTTCCCTTAACCTTTTTTCAAACAAGCCAGATCTCGGAGATGGATGGGGGATTTACGCGAAATTTAGTTTGTTTATAACAACTCAATAACAGAAATTTAGTATACTTATTTAAGGTGGGATGTCTAGGTCGCTTCCCCCATCCACAAACTCCACCAAATGGAAATTGTAACCAATAATGACAATATGAGGCTCAAATGAAAGGTATTTGAGACTAGAGCATGAATCTGATACATGGGGGTCCACCTTAAATGAAAGAAGGCCATACTAGCACCTCCAAATAGGACTTTTCCCCTGACCGTGCCAGTATAAGGCTCAGATAAAATAAGACAGTAAAAGAAGGCGCAGCTGAGCGGGCCCTGTCCAGCTAGGTCTTTGTTTGTCTTTTCCTTTAGACTCAAAAACGGCCGAACCGATTATAAATTTTCACAAATGATAGACTTTTGGCCCCCGGTGAAAATAGGGTACATTTTATGATATCCAAAGGGTGGCGGACCCTCCCCCATACCCCAATTTTCAAAAACACCAGATCTCGGCGATGCGTGCACCGATTTAAGCGAAATTTTGTATGCCACCTTATGGTTACCCAAATAACCTGGTGGGTCGCCCCATCCCAAAACCCACCCAATTGGAGCAATATAATAGATATCAAATGAAAGGTATTTAAAAGAAGAGTACAAATCTGACATGAAAATGTATTCCTTGATGCATTGGGTTCAAGTACCCAGGAAGTTGGCCTAACCCCAAAATGTCTAAAAGCAGACAAATTTTTCGTCAATATCAATATGGGGCTTAAATAGAAGATATTCGGGAGTAGATTACGAATCTGGCATACAAAATCAGATCGAAGTGTAGGGGGTCACCCCACCCCCCAAAACAGCCCCAAATGGACATATGACCCATCATGACTATATGAGACTCGGTTCGTTTGTTTGTTCTGTAGAATCAAAAAGTAATGAAGAATATCCGGCAGTAGATTAGAAATATGGCATAAAAAACTAGGTCCATGTAATGGGAGGTCGCCCACCCCCAAATACCCCCAAAATTGGACATATCAGAAGACCATGGCTGTATGGGATTCAAATGAAAGATATTTGGGAGTAGATTAAAAAAATGACATAAAAATTGGCGTTCAGGTCAATGTGGCGCTTTTCCTCCTAAAAAATATGTCGAATAGGTTAATTGACCCATTATGGCAAAATGGGACTCAAATGAAAGGTATTTGAGAGTAGAAAAGGAATTTGATATCCAATTTTGGGGGTATGCCCTGAATCACCCCTTAAACTGAACTTTATTTCTGACTATAGCAATATGGAGCTCACATTAACGGTATTTAGGAATAAAGAACGAATTTGATATCTACTTTCAGGGCAAAGTGGCGGTGGCCGCCCCAGGCCCAAAACACCCTCCAAATGGTTCATACCATTGGGGCTCAAAATAAAGGGATTTGGGGGTGGACACGAATTTGATACCCATATTTGCAAAATGCAGTTCTCATTACCAGATCTTGGAGATTGGTAATGCGTTCGTTCGACCAATCACGACAATATAGAGCCCCACCCCATAATACCTCCCTATTATGTAAAAGCTATTTGGGGTGTAAATTTATTGACCGCCAATCACAACTTATTTACAGATCATGCCATTATGAGACTCATAATATGTTTCGGAAAGAAGAGCACGAATCTTATATTTACTTTAATGGCCAAGTGACCACCCCCGAAATACCCCCTAAACCCAAAATATTTTTCAATACGGTAATATGGGACTCAATAGAAAGGCATTTGGAAGTAGAGTAAAAATTTAGGCAGAAACTGAGCAGGGGCAAACTTCAATGAGTGTTTTTACATCAATGAGTGCTTTCCGATTCAAGTTGAGTTTATCAACGATAAGGGACCTTTTTATAGCCGAGTCCGAACGGCTTGCCGCAGTGCGACTGCTCTTTGTGAAGTATTTTTTACATGACCATGCATGGCATGGTACCTCGCAAATATCGCCAACATTAAGAGGGGATAACCACCGCTTTAAGTTTTGTCCGAAGTTCCGCCAGGATTCGAACGCAGGCGTTCAACGTCATAGGCGGACATAGGCTACATTAGCACGAATTCGATATCCACATTCAGGGCGAAGTGTCCCCAGCCTAAAAAGATATTAAAGAGTTAAGAGTGCTGATGTAAAAATTAATTGCTTGGTGTATAAGGCACCCACCTTAACCCCAGAACACTTCAACAGGACATATTTACCGATTGGGGCAATATGGGTATGAATGAATGGTGCTTGGAAGTTGAGACACATCTGTTATAAGAATTTGGTGCAAGGTGTCTACGGGGCCTCCCCAACCCCAGTACCGCTTACACGGGCATGAATGTCCACTATCACAAAATGGGTACCAAATGAAATGTCTTTGGGAGTTGACTAAAAATCTGGTATACATATTTGGTAAAGAGAGTGGGACCGGTCCATCCTCTAAATACCCTTCCATAAGACGTGTAGTTCGAGCGGGATAATATGTGTATTAAAAGAAAGGTCTATGTCAGTAGAGTTCGAATCTAATGTTGATATAAGGACTCAAAAATCTGGGTCACGTCCAGCCGTCCTGCCATTTAGCAGGACCTGTATACCGCGACAAGTGAGGACTGAGATAAATTGTCTTTTGGGTCTCAGCGTTGGGGGAGCGACCCTCTCCTCCCAATAAAAACAACAACAAACTATCATATAGGACGACCGAGAATATATTGTACTCAAACGAAAGGATGTATCAGAGGGCTCCTCCTCCTCCATCTATCCTACCCAAAAAAAAAAGGAATTAAAAACAATTAAAAGCGTGCTAAGTTCGGCCGGGCCGAATCTTATGTTCCCTCCACCATGGATCGCATTTGTCGAGTTCTTTTCCCGGCATCTCTTCTTAGGCAAAAAAAAAGGATATAAGAAAAGATTTGCTCTGCTATTAGAGCGATATTAAGATATGGTCCGGTTTGGACCACAATTAAATTATATTTATGTTGGAGACCTGTGTAGAATGTCAGCCAATTCGAATAAGAATTGCGCTCTTTGTGGGCTCAAGAAGTAAAAGAGAGAGATCGATTTATATGGGAGCTGTATCGGGCTATAGCCATGATGGTCATGAGAGAATCCGTCGTACCAAATTTCAGGCAAATCGGATAATAATTGCGACCTCTAGAGGCTCAAGTCAAGATCCCAGATCGGTTTATATGGCAGCTATATCAGGTTATGGACCGAATTGAACCATACTTGGCACAGTTGTTGGATATGATAACAAAATACTACGTGCCAAAATTCATTCAAATTGGATAGGAATTGCGCCCTCTAGAGGCTCAAGAAGTCAAGACCCAAGATCGATTTATATGACAGCTATATCAGGTTATGAACCGATTTGAACCATATTTGGCACAGTTGTTGGATATGATAACAAAATACTACGTGCCAAAATTCATTCAAATTGGATAAGAATTGCGCCCTCTAGAGGCTCAAGAAGTCAAGACCCAAGATCGATTTATATGACAGCTATATCATGTTATGGACCGATTTGAACCATACTTGACACAGTTGTTGGATATCATAACAAAACACGTCGTGCAAAATTTCATTCCAATCGGATAAGAATTGCGCACTCTAGAGGCTCAAGAAGTCGAGACCCCAGATCGGTTCATATGACAGCTATATCAGGTTATGAACCGATTTGAACCATATTTGGCACAGTTGTTGGATATGATAACAAAATACTACGTGCCAAAATTCATTCAAATTGGATAAGAATTGCGCCCTCTAGAGGCTCAAGAAGTCAAGACCCAAGATCGATTTATATGACAGCTATATTATGTTATGGACCGATTTGAACCATACTTGACACAGTTGTTGGATATCATAACAAAACACGTCGTGCAAAATTTCATTCCAATCGGATAAGAATTGCGCACTCTAGAGGCTCAAGAAGTCAAGACCCAAGATCGGTTTATATGGCAGCTATATCAAAACATGGACCGATATGGCCCAGTTACAATACCAACAGACAGACGGACGGACATACGGACGGACATGGCTAGATCGACATAAAATTTCACGACCATCAAGAATATATATTCTTTATGGGGTGTCTCAGACGAATATTTCGAGCAGTTGCAATCAGAATGACGAAATTGTATACCCCCCATCCTATAGTGGAGGGTATAAGAAGGTAAAGGTATGTGAGACTAGAGAACGAATCTGATATGACGGGTCCACCTCACCCCCAAAATACCCTCCACACAGACCGTAGCAATACAAGGGGTATTTGAGAGTAGAGCACCACCCACATTAGGGAGAAATACCTGAATCGTTGTAGCGCACCCTCAAACACACACTATTAAATGACGTGACAGTATATAGGGTTTAAATAAAATACGAAACCGAAAGAAGGCGGACTGGCCCCTGTCCCGTTAGCTCACATATCCTCCAATACTAAAATTGATTATCAATGGCCCACAACCAATTGGTCTAGGCCTGCGAAAAATTACTTTAGACTCATTAGAGTGCTCCTCTCCACGGAAATCTTTAGTAAAAGGCGAAAGATTTATTCGACAACTGAAGAGAAGCCAGAGTGGTGTTAAAGACAACAAACGTTCATTAAGAGGCAATGCAACTACAGATCCAATGAGAATTTTCAGCAAAATATCAACCTCGAAAATGGATTGTTTTAATCATTGAATGTTGTATTTTCATAGCACGATTTTGTGCTACGACAAGCAATGGATTGAAATGAAAACACCAACCCCAATGCAAAGCCAAGAAAATAATAAACTCACACACACGCACATTGTTCAGCAGCAGAAACAAATTGAAAGAAATGCCAATACCCACTTGACCAAAATGTCAAACAATGTATATAATAATATAAAAACATAGTTTTGTTCAACTCTGTCATGGTCTTTTTAATGTGTGAATGGAGATCTCTCTTTTATAGTGAAGCCAATAACTCAATTAATTGCTTTTATTTGCAAAATCGTATTTCTTTTATTACATAGGTATCGTCAAATACCCGCTTTTAAACCTAGTACTAAGTTCATATGAACGAATATTGTCTATAACTTGATTGCGAAATCTGCCGCATTCTATTGGAACGACACAAGTCCAAGACAACTACTATGAATCAAAGTTAGTTGCTTGTGACCCTGTTGTCTGCAATTAATTGTGGCTATTTTGCTCATAGAACACAGTACCACATCTACCGAATGTGTTGGCATTTCCTTGGTCACAATTTTGGATAATGCGTTTTGACAGTTTAGTTTTTTCAATAATATTTTCTTACATTCTTTTCGACAGCTTGAACAAGTGGGTTAATGTTCACTCTTCCACTCTATCAATTTGCTTTCGTGCATGGCTGATGTGGTGTGGTGACTGATGTGCTAATTTTTGACACCATATGAAAGCAACAACGCCATATGCTGCCTGCTGCTGTGCTACAACAAACAGCAGGAGAGCCTATCAATGAGGTGCTAATGAAATACCTTTATATGATGTATGTACAGCGGTCAAAAAAAGTATTCATCATTAGCAAAATTGATAATAAATTCACTTATTTTGGGTAATTGAAGAAAATTTAAAGTAAACAAATAATGCAGTTTTATGCAATAGTTTATTTTTCGTAATATGTTTTAAAATAAATTCAAAAAATAAATTTAATTAGCGCAAAAAATGCAATTTTATATAATAACACCAAAAACAGAACAAAAAAAGTATTCATCATTGATGTGCTATCATCAAAGTCAAATTCAAATATTATTTGGGAATCCCCCTTTTCTGTTTTATTTAGTAAAGGAGGCTTTGCCCTTGACAGCAAATATTTAATTTCATTGAAAATATAGTTTTTGTCAAAATGGGTCGTAAGCAAAACGAGGTTTCTGATGAGGTAAAAGTTTTGATAATAAAACACCAAAGGAATGGTTTAACTCAAAAAACTATCAGTGAAATATTAAATAGACCACGATCTACTATACAATCCATCATCAGAAAGTGGACAGAAACGAAAACTGTTGACAATAAACCAAGATCTGGTCGACCAAAAGCACTTTCAGTTGGAGATGTGCGTTGGCTAGTGCGGCAAGTTCAGAAAACTCCGAAGACAAATGCGACCATTCTTCGTAAAAACACTATGGAATATTTAGGGAAGGAAGTTACTACACAAACAATTCGAAATACACTCAAAAGGCATAGTTACAGAGGAAGAACTGCACGTAAGAAGCCCTTTATAAATAAAATAAACCGAGTGAAAAGGCTAAACTTCGCAAAAATGTATGTAAAACAGCCCGAATCATTTTGGAAAACAGTCATTTTTGCAGACGAGAGCAAGTTTAATCTTTTTGGGTGCGATGGAAAGGTCATAGTGTACAGAAAACCAAATACAGAGCTTGAAGAACGAAACACAGTTGCTACTGTAAAACATGGTGGAGGTGGTTTAATGGTTTGGGGGTGTATGGCGGCTTCAGGAGCGGGAAATCTTGAAATTTTTTCGAGCAAGAGTCAAATGCAACAGGTGATAATGGAGGAATGGACTAATATAGACCAAAATATAACCGCTAAATTAGTCCAATCAATGTCAAACCGTTTAAAAGAAGTTATAAGACGCGGTGGTCGAATAACAAAGTATTAATTTTTTTAAATTATGTTATTTATTTTTTTGTTTTTTTGCAATGATGAATACTTTTTTTGTTTAATTTTTTGTGTTCAGCTGTAAAATGGCCCTTTTTGTTCCAATAAATACTATTTTTTTCTTTAAAAACAATGAAATTGTGTACATATATATCACACAAGCACTACTGCATCATTAGTTTAATATGTTTTTATTCCAATTGTCTTTTGTAGACTTATTAAAAAAAAACATTGAATGATGAATACTTTTTTTGACCGCTGTATGTATATATGTAGGAAAAGTAAAAATTAACCGAATGTTTGATTGGCTTTAGTTGAAAAGTATTGTCGCTCAACAAATTGAATACTGTGGGGATTAATGACGACATTACTTTAGGGCTATTATAATTTAAGTATTTTACAAATTGATGCACTTGTTAGTGCCTAATCTTATATATAACAAGTAAAAGCGTGCTATGTTCGGCCGGGCCGAATCTTATATACCCTCCACCATGGATCGCATTTGTCAAGTTGTTTTCCCGGCATCTCTTCTTAGGCTAAAAAGGATATAAGAAAAGAGTTGCTCTGCTATTAAAACGATATCAAGATATGGTCCGGTTTGGACCACAATTAAATTATATGTTGGAGACCTGTGTAAAATTTCAGCCAATTCGTATAAGAATTGCGCCCATTGGGGCTCACGAAGTAAAATAGAGAGAACGATTTATATAGGATCTGTATCGGGCTATAGACCGATTCAGAACATAATAAACACGTTTGTTGATGGTCATGAGAGGATCCGTCGTACAAAATTTCAGGCATATCGGATAATAATTGCGACCTCTAGGGGTCAAGAAGTCAAGATCCCAGATCGGTTTATATGACAGCTATATCAGGTTATGAACCGATTTGAACCTTATTTGACACAGTTGTTGAAAGTAAAAATAAAATACGTCATGCAAAATTTCAGCCAAATCGGATAGGAATTGCGCCCTCTAGAAGCTCAAGAAGTCAAATCCCCAGATCTGTTTATATGACAGCTATATCAGGTTATGGACCGATTTCAACCATACTTGGCACAGTTATTGGATATCATAGCAAAACACGTCGTGCAAAATTTCATTCCAATCGGATAAGAATTGCGCACTCTAGAGGCTCAAGAAGTCAAGACCCAAGATCGGTTAATATGGCAGCTATATCAGGTTATGAACCGATTTGAACCATACTTGGCACAATTGTTGGATATCATAAAAAAACACGTAGTGCAAAATTTCATTGGAATCGGATAAGAATTGCGCACTCTAGAGGCTCAAGAAGTCAAGACCCTAGATCGGTTTATATGCGGCTAGCTTTACTCCTTCGGAAGTTGGCGTGCTTTCGACAGACAGACCGACGGACGGACATGGATAGATCGACATAAAATGTCGCGACGATCAAGAATATATATGTATACTTTATGGGGTCTCAGACGAATATTTCGAGTAGTTACAAACAGAATGACGAAATTTTATACCCCCCATCCTATGGTGGAGGGTATAAAAAGGCGCAGCGGAGCGGGCCCGGGTCAGCTAGTGTAGTCTATATTTATGGGTTGTATAATAATCTGTTATTCGTCACTCATCTAAACTGTCCGTATCCGAATTTCATCAAAATGGAGTAAATAATGAGTTCAATGTATAATGTAAAATCCAATGCAAATTGTTATTCAAGTTGTTCATTTCATTGTTTCGCTTTTAACTCAATTTTTTCATGATTACATTTTTATACCCTACACAACCACTGTGGGTATTATAAGTTTGTGTTTGCAACGCTAAGAAGGAGAAGAGCTAGACCCATTGATAAGTATACCGATCGACTTAGAATCACTTTCTGATTCGATTTAGCCATGTTCATCATCTGTTAGTCCATGTATTCTTGTAACAAAGTGCAGGTCGTATTTGTTTTCTACATGTCACCTTTTTGGCCCAAGGGCGAATGTTTATGTAACGCCCGATTTGGACTTAAATGGCCGTAGAAACTAAAATTTTCAACCGATCACAAAATTTGGCACGGGTTGTTTTGTTGCTGGTCTTAACATATCTCCAAAATTTCATTAAAATCGGTTTAGATTTAGATATAGCTCTCATGTATATGTATCGCCCAATTGGCACTTAAATGGTCGTAGTAGCTAACATTTTCAACCGATCTGCTCAAAATTGATTTTAAAATATCTGCAAAATTTAATTAAAATCGGTTCAGATTTAGATATAGCTCCCATATGTATATATCGCCCGATTTGCACTTATATGACCGAAGTAACATAAAATTTCGACCGATCTGCATAAAATTTGGTACGCATTGTTTTGTTACTCATCTAAACATGTATATGCAAAATTGCCTTACAATCGGCTAAGATTTGAATATATACCTCCTATATATATTTTGCCCTAATTATACTTATAAGGCCGCAATAAATATAATTTTCAACCCATCCGCACAAAATTTGGCACCGATTGTTTTGTTGCTGATCTTAACATATGTGAAGGATTTCATCAAAATCGGTTCAGATTTGGATATAGCACCAGCTCAGATTTAGATATAGCTCTCATATACATATATATATATATATATATATATATATATATATATATATATATATATATATATATATATATATATATATATATATTGCCCGAATTTATAATTGTAGGGTAGGTTTAGGGTATTATATAGTCGACTCCGCCCGACTTCGGCCGTTCCTTACTGATTTAAATAATAGAATTTGAAGCAAAAAAAAACTTGCTGATTTCATTCAGTGCATACTCCCTCATAGTGATGAAAAATTTTCATAAAAGTACGTATTATATTATCATTGCGATTTATGTAGTGTTCAAAAAAGCAACCGTGGAAAACATATCTATAATTATAAAATCCCTTAAAGAAAAAGATGTAATAATGAAAGTTTTTTTTTTAATAAAAACAAGTAAAAGCGTGCTAAGTTCGGCCGGGCCGAATCTTATATACCCTCCACCATGGAGCGCATTTGTCAGTTCTTTTCCCGGCATCTCTTCTTAGGCAAAAACAAGTAAAAGCGCGCTAAGTTCGGCCGGGCCGAATCTTATATACCCTCCACCATGGATCCCATTTGTCGAGTTCTTTCCCCGGCATCTCTTCTTAGGCAAAAAAAAAAGGATATAAGAAAAGATTTGCTCTGCTATTAGAGCGATATTAAGATATGGTCCGATTTGGACCACAATTAAATTATATTTATGTTGGAGACCTGTTTAAAATGTCAGCCAATTCGAACAAGAATTGCGCTCTTTGTGGGCTCAAGAAGTAAAATAGAGAGATCGATTTATATGGGAGCTGTATCGGGCTATAGACCGATTCAGACCATAATAAACACGTATGTTAATGGTCATGAGAGAATACGTCAGGCAAATCGGATAATAATTGCGACCTCTAGAGGCTCAAGAAGTCAAGATCCCAGATCGGTTTATATGGCTGCTTAATCAGGTTATGAACCGACTTGTACTTTTTTTGACATAGTTGTTGAAAGTAACAATAAAAAACGTCTTGAGAAATTTCAGCCTAATCGGATAGGAATTGCGCCCTCTAGAAGCTAAAGAAGTCAAGTCCCCAGATCTGTTTATATGACAGCTATATCAGGTTATGAACCAATTTGAACCATATTTGGCACAGTTGTTGGATATCATAACAAAATACTACGTGCCATAATTCATTCAAATTGGATAAGAATTGCGCCCTCTAGAGGCTCAAGAAGTCAACACCCAAGAACGGTTTATATGATAGCTATACCAGTTTATAAACCGATTTGAACCATACCTGGCATAGTTGTTGGATATCATAACAAAACACGTCGTGCAAAATTTCATTCCAATCGGATAAGAATCAGAATGACGAAATTAGTATACCCCCCATCTTATGGTGGAGGGTTTAAAAAAGGATTTGTGCATTTTAACATTTTAATTAATTCATTCTGTTTCAAACACATATATAAATGTTCTTAGAGTATGTGTATTTAATGGCTACTTGAGCCTAAAAATACCATAACATATATATGGGACTATACATATATATGGGAGCTATATCTAAAACTAAACCGATTTTGATAAAACTATGCATACATGTTGGAACATTAAAAAGAATGTCTTGTATTTTTGTAAAGTTCAGACAAAAGTCGTGGCTACTAGAATCTTAAAAGGCCGTATCGGATGAAACATATGTATGGGAGCAATATCTAAATCTAAATTCTGTTCAAAATCAATAGCATTTGTCCTTGGACCAAAAAAGTGACTTACACAAATTTTTTCGATAATCGGACAACAAATGTGACCTTTAACTTGATTACAAAAATATCGAAAGAACAGGAAAACATATTTTGAAGTCGAGAGGCGCGGATAAGATTTGTATTTTAGATAAATGGTTTCTTCAGAGGATCTTCTGAGAATTGCATGTAATTTACGTTTTTGCTATACGATTTTTCACTTTTTTTTTCATCCATACAAATCAACCCGGCCTAGTGTATATAATTATATATATTATACATACTATATATTCTGGGGGAATTTTTTAAAATTGTCATATATTTCTGATGTTCTATTAGATTTTCGTAACAATTTGGGACACAACTCTAAAAGAACATTCGAAAATGATTTGAATTATGTGAAACTTCTCTCATGCTTGACTCGAAACGCTGAACATTTTCGGATGTTTGATCCGAAACTTCGAACAGTTTCGCACGTTGAATAGGAAAATTTGAACATTTTTTGTTATAATTTTTTCTGAAAGGCTGAGAGGATTTTCTGAAAAAGAAATACTTATTTCTCAGATAATTTTAGGAGTTTTGATTAGAAAATGATCCGATAGTCTCTTAATTTTCAAACATTTTGTCTGAATATTTTTCGAAGTTTTTATTATAATCAAGAAAAAATCTTAGGATATTCTGAGTATTTTTAGATATGTATGTATTTAGAAAATAATCGGACAATCTCAAAAATTTCCCTAAAAATTAATTATCTTTTAATGTTTTTTGCTGTTTATTTACAATAGAATATAGCAAACCGTTAAACGTTTTAAATCCTCGTGTACAGATCTTCTGACTTATAAATGAGGTTATAAATGACGTTGATCTTCTATGCGGGGTATATTTAAATTGACAATAATTATAAGTATGTATATTGCAACATATTTTGATTGGTTATAGTGCTTACTACAAATTTTCACTACACTTTTGTAATTTTACTTTTTTCACAAGAAATTACGCAACTTTACTGCTCGAATCGAATTAAGATTAAGATCCTTACATATTTTAGGAGCCATAGAGCATCGTTGCGCAAATTTTTGGGAAGATAGATTGATAAATGGCAAAGGCCTTAAAAGTGAAAATCGGGAGATTCATATAAATGGGAGCTATTTTTAAAACTGAATAAATTTTTATGAAATTCATCAGTCATCAGAAGAGTTATAAGAGAAACCTTCGTTTTGTGAAGATATGTTAACAAATTACTAGGTTAAGTTAGGTTGAAAAGAGGGTGCATTAATCCGCCCTATGCCACTATGGGCACGCTCTAAAAACTATAAAGAAACCTCTAAGAAGAAAATCTTAAGTTATAAATTCCGTGCTACTTACAAAATCCTTAATTGTTTTCAATACCACTCCCCTAAGTTGGTTCATGTCTGATATTGTGTCTCCACCTAAGTACCGGTATCTGTTGGGCGCGAAAGCAGGGCAATGACAAAGGAAATGCTCCAACGTCGTATCATCTTCTCCGCATGCCCTACACATGCTATCACTTGCCGCACCGATTTTACATAAGTGAGTTCGTAGTCCTATGTGTCCCGTTATAATACCAATAGCTATACTGACGTCCTTCTTGCTTCCTTTCAGTAATAGCCTCGTCTTCTCACAATCTGGATCCCCCCCATAGGATTTTCGCCGTCCTACCGACCGTTTCGCTGTTCCACAATGTTGCATGGGCATTCGTCGCCCACTCCCTTAACGCGGACTGCGTCGACCCGAAAGGCTTCGGTTTAACCAAGTTTACTTACTCCGTTATGACACGGCACCCATCCTCAGAGAAGGCGTTAATCTCCTTCTTGCACTGCAAGACCGTTCGTGACCTTACCGGCATGGTTGTTATTGCCCTTATAGCAATTTTACTGTGGGTAAAGATGTTCACACTCGACGTCCTCGCGTTAGCACCACACCACCTCACGCATTCCGTAATCACCCGGATCTCCGCCTGCAGGATCATATTATGGTCAGGCAGTCTAAAACAGATCTGTCCCTGTGTTCTCAATGTAAACCCCCAGGCCCATACTGTCCTCTAACAAATTACTATATTATTGAGTATTATTCAAAATCGGGCGAAAATATATGTGAGAGCTATATCTAAATCTGAGCCGAATTCTATTAAATTCAGCAGCAATACGGGAATCATAAGGAAATTCTTTGTGCCAATTTTCGTGTGAATCGGTGAACAAATGACCAAATTATTGCAATACTAATCCAAATCGGATGATGGTTAATATGTTAATGGTTGATACAACAGAAGATTCGCCCCGGAACATCATTATTTAGTCAATATAATTATTGCCAAATGAGCTATTAAGCTATTGAAATGACCGGCATGATGTCCCATCGCAAGAAAATA
This sequence comes from Stomoxys calcitrans, assembly GCF_963082655.1. NCBI lineage: Eukaryota > Metazoa > Arthropoda > Insecta > Diptera > Muscidae > Stomoxys > Stomoxys calcitrans. The sequence goes on from NC_081552.1 coordinate 46,984,343, forward strand.
GTTTACCATGAAAATCTTTTTGTTATGATAACAGTTTTCAAACCAATTATTTTCCTGGGTGTAGTGTGATACTAATGAAACTAACACATGAAATTCACTTTTCAAAATAGCACTGTTATATGGGAGCGATATCAGTTTATATACCGATTTATATCGTACTTGGCGCAGTTATTGGAAGTCATAACAGAAAACTACTTGCAAAATTTTGCCAAATCGGACAAAAATTGCTGCTTCCAGGGGATCAAGAGTTGGAATAGGATTGATCGGTTTATATGGGAGCTTTATCTAAATCTGAACCGACATGGACCATTTGCCATCCCCAATGAGTATTAACTATTTGTGCAAAATTACAGTATTAACTACATCAGTATTAACTATTTGTGGAAAATTTTAAGCGGATAGCTTTACGCGTTCCACCGCTATCGTGATTTCGACAGGCGGATGGACATGGCTAGATCGACTCAGAACGTCAAGACGATCAAGAATATTGATACATTATGGGGCCTTAGTCGAATATTTCGAGGTGTTACAAACGGAATGACTAGATTAGTATACCCTAATCCTATGGTGGTGAGTATAAAACAAGTGAGAGCGTACTAAGTAATTGCGGATTTTTCATATAGTCGGCGTTACCAAATTTTTTCACAGCTTGTGACTCTGTAATTGCATTCTTTCTTATGTCAGTTATCAGCTGTTACTTTTAGCTTGCTTTAAAGTGTAAAAAAGTATATTTGATTAAAGTTCATTCTAAGTTTTATCAAAAATGCACTTACTTTCTTTTAAAAAATCCGCAATTACTTTTTGGGCAACCCAATATATACCCTCCAAACAAAGAATAATCGATTAGAATTGTTATGCTATTGGAGATATATCAAGTTAAAATCCGATTCGGACCATAAGTGAATTGAATGTTGAAGACCATAGTAGAAGTCATTGGCTAAAATTTCAGTCCATTCGGATAAGAATTGCGCCTTATAGGGGCTTAGGAAGCATAATCGTGTTTATATGGGAGCTGTAACAGGCTAAAGATAGATTAAGACCATATTGGACACGTTTGCTGAAGGTCATGGGAGAAGACGTTGTACAAAATTTCAGCAAAATCGGATAAGAATTGCGCCCTCTAGAGGCTTAAAAAGCCAAGATCCCAGATCGGCTTATATGCCAGCTATATATTATGTACCGATTTGAACCTTATTTATCGCAGTTGTTAGAAGTCACAACAAAATACTTCACGCTAAATTTCAGTCAAATCGAATCAGAATTGCGCCCTCTAGTGGCTCAAGAAGTCAAGATCCAAGATCGGTTTACATGACACCTACATATATACAGTTATATACAGATTTGAACCTTACTTCACACAGTTGTTGGAAGCCATAACAGGCAACCTTATGCAAAATTTGAGCCAAATTGGATTAGAATTGCGCCCCCTATTGGCTCAAGAAGTCAATATCCGCGATCGGTATATAGGGCAGCTATATCGAAACATGAACCGATTAAAACCATAATTAGCTCAGTTGTTGGAAGTCATAACAAAACACGTTATGGAAAATTTCAGCCAAATCGGATAAGTGGCTCAGGAAGTCAAGACCCAAGATAGGTTTACATGGCAGCAATATCAGGTTATGATCCAATTTGAACCATACATAGCGCAGTTGTTAGATGTTATACCATAACATCATACGAAAATAACATACAGATGTGACAACAAAAATGATTCATCAATCTTAGTAAATTGAAAATGTTAACAAACATTTTCAACTACATGTGAATACAAAAAGTGACATGTCGTGACATGACATGTGACAGTAACATGTCATCTACATGCCGTGTAATACCTATGGTGGTATAAAAACAAATATCAGCTTAGTAGCCACTCAATAAGAAATTACAATGAAATATTTTCTGAAGAGAACATTCAGAAATTTAATTAATTTATTTGCTCTGTTTCCCCTCTGCCACCTTTTCTTTAATACAAAAGATTTAAAATTCTTTTACTCGGAGACTAATTGAAAGCGGTGTCTAAACAGTGTATGTACTCTAAGCTGATATCCAGTTCAAATGATATCAATATCTTGACGAAAAATATTTTTCAAACTTTGCATTACATAAGTTAATAACAGTGATTTAAAGTTTAAATTAGAAAGCTGCACATATTTTTATTCATTATTTCTTAAAATTTTCTGAAATTGTTTTATGCAGCACCTTTCAAAGAAATGTGTTCGTCTCTCACGGAGATTTACACTTGAAAGTGATATCGAAAGTGATCAGACATTGGGTATTGTTTATATACAGCTAATTTAAAAAAGTCACTAAAGCAATAACAACAGCCTAAATCCTTTGTTGGCATATATTTTTAATGATTTCCTCAGTAGTTGGATGTAGCATCTTTCAAAAGTAGTGCTTTCGTGAGCCGTAGAGTGCTTATGTTAAATAGCGACTTATACTTAAAAGTGATGTCCGGATTTTTGAAACATGTTCGCTAAAGGTCGGTACAATATTCGGTTTTCGCGTTAAAACTCTATATAAAAAAAAACAAAAGGAAAAATCTGTCGAAACGTGTTCGTTTCGTCATAACTTGTTTTTTCGCCGAGGGAAGAATTACATTTCACGACGCCCAAAAAGAATACAACCTAAGTCGCTGTGCATCAAGTCAAAATGTGCAAAATAAACGCGATCGACAAACTTCTAATTGGAACTGAGTGTTTGCTAGGATTAGTAATGTTGCTCATATGTATTGGGTTGCCCAAAAAGTAATTGCGGATTTTTCATATAGTCGGCGTTGTCAAATTTTTTCACAGCTTGTGACCCTGTAATTGCATTCTTTCTTCTGTCAGATATCAGCTGTTACTTTTAGCTTGCTTTAGAAAAATAGTGTAAAAAAAGTATATTTGATTAAAGTTCATTCTAAGTTTTATTAAAAATGCATTTACTTTCTTTTAAAAAATCCGCAATTACTTTTTGGGCAACCCAATATTTACCTGGGTGGAAAAAAATAGTGTTTGTGGAAGCATAACTAAGAAGGTATTTTTTTATATATGTATGTATGTATAAATAAATATACTCGAAAGAAAAATAAATACATACATATATCTTCCCAACAAGCAACTCAATTAATCTGTACCAAATAATTAGGTTTGTGAAATTACAACAACAATATTTGGATAAAAATGGAGGACGCTGACAAATGCTTTTGGAAAGTTGTGCTTATTTATATTATAACTGTGAAAATACTACAAAATAAATAAACGCTGCATTTGTCTTCTTTTAAATTGTTTTGTGTTTTATTATTTATTAATTACGAAAGGGTGGGTTTTGGCTGAAATTACAACACATACATGAATTTCAGTACAACCCACACACTAACATTTGTGTGTACACGTAAGCAGCTGATAAATTGTTTAATGTTTTCAATTAATTTATAATGTTTCAATTTTGTCTCACGAATTTACCAATCGCTTGACGATCCCTCTTTAAAAACAAATATGCGCTCGCCGTTCGGTTTGTTACTCCCATGGTCTCTGTTGTTGATCGGTGACTCATAGCATTGTGAACAGGGAGACCCAATCTGCTAAACAATAGAATACAAACAAGTAAAAGCGTGCTAAGTTCGGCCGGGCCGAATCTTATATACCCTCTACCATGGAGCGCATTTGTCAGTTCTTTTCCCGGCATCTCTTCTTAGGCAAAAAATGATATAAGAAAAGATTTGCTCTGCTATTAGAGCGATAATAAGATATGATCCGGTTTAAATTATATGTTGGAGACCTGTGTAAAATGTCAGCCAATTCGAATAAGAATTGCGCCCTTTGGGGGCTCAAGAAGTTAAATAGTGAGATCGATTTATATGGGAGCTGTATCGGGCTATAGACCGATTCAGCTCATAATAAACACGTATGTTGATGGTCATGAGAGGATCCGTCACACAAAATTTCAGGCAAATCGAATAAGAATTGCGCTCTCTAGAGGCCAAAGAAGTCAAGATCCAAGATCGGTTTATATGGCAGCTATATCAGGTTATTGACCGATTTGAACCATAATTGGCACAGTTGTTGGATATCATAACAAAACATGTTGTGCAAAATTTCATTCAAATCGGATAAGATTTGCGCCCTCTAGAGGCTCAAGAACTCAAGACCCAAAATCGGTTTATATGACAGCTATATCAGGTTATGAACCGATTTGAAAAATACTTAGCACAGTTGTTGGATATCATAACAAAACACATTGTGCCAAAATTCATTCAAATCGGATAAGAATTGTTACCTCTAGAGGCTCAAGAAGTCAAGACCCAAGATCGGTTTATATGACAGCTATATCAGGTTATGAACCGATTTGAACCATACCTAGCACAGTTGTTGGATATCATGACAAAACACATCGTGCGAAATTTCATTCCAATCGGATAAGAATTGCGCACTCTAGAGGCTCAAGAAGTCAAGACCCAAGATCGGTTTATATGACAGCTATATCAGGTTATGAACCGATTTGAACCATACTTAGCACAGTTGTTGGATATCATAACAAAACACATCGTGCCAAAATTCATTCAAATCGGATAAGAATTGCGCCCTCTAGAGGCTCAAGAAGTCAAGACCCAAGATCGGTTTATATGACAGCTATAGCAGGTTATGAACCGATTTGAACCATACTTAGCACAGTTGTTGGATATCATGACAAAACACATCGTGCGAAATTTCATTCCAATCGGATAAGAATTGTGCACTCTAGAGGCTCATATCAGCTATATCAAAACATGGACCGATATGGCCCATTTACAATACCAACCGACCTACACTAATAAAAAGTATTTGTGCAAAATTTCAAGCGGCTAGCTTTACTCCTTCGGAAGTTAGCGTGCTTTCGACAGACAGACGGACGGACGGACGGACATGGCTAGATCGACATAAAATGTCGCGACGATCAAGAATATACATACTTTATGGGGTCTCAGACGAATATTTCGAGTAGTTACAAACAGAATGACGAATTTAGTATACCCCCCATCTTATGGTGGAGGGTATAAAAATAAAATCATAACTATATTCGTTATAAATGTATGCCAATCTGACGCACAACAAAAAATGTCATGTCAAATTAAATGTTATTATTGAAACTTTGTAAATGAGTTATAAATAAAAAATCTTACCTATCTATCTATAATATAAAGTAAAATACAAACAAGTAAAATAAAACATTAACAAATTTTAACGACGCTGGATAGGATACACTAAAACTAAGATAGATTTAATGCAAAAGGGATATTCCTAATTAGCTAAATTTTTATTCTATCTTAAAAAATTAATCTTAATGCGGATATTTGAATATCTATAACAGCGGGTACAAGACATCATCTTATATACTTAAAAAGGCCTCATACAACCCGCTGTATAAACCACATGCAGCTGTGTGTTTTGTGCTATCAGTTGATGACTTGTTGTAGTTGCGACTGCCTGCCATGAGTTAAGTGCTTATTTATAGCCCACTAGGTAGAAACAAAATATACCTATGTTATTGTTGTAAGTCTTCACATTCCATACCCATTTATCAGTAGCTGCTGGTGGTGACTGAATGAAATATTGAATTTTACTCTTCTTGAATGTTTCTTGTATGTTTTTTGATTCATTGTATGAAATGCAGACACTTTCAGTTCTTTGGTTGTCATTTCATTCTCATTCAGTTTGATTCAACATGGCCTTAAGATGTTGCCACTTGGGTATTGTTAGTTATCGCTTCTCGGCCTTATGGCTAAGATCAAAGTGTAGTATCTGTTCTTATCAGCTTAACATCTGATAGATCCTCCATCGGAGGACAACAAATGTTAAACTGATTTTTGGAAATAGACGGAAGTTTAGGGGCTTGCTCCACTTCTGTCGCGGGTTGGCCCGGCATTGCAGTACCGCCGGGAATTCGGCCCAAATAACATAATAAATTTTAGGTCCGGCGCATGGGGGTTTGCTTATTAACTGAAAATTATCAGATAATGGTTAGATTGAACGTTGTCGGTGAGACATGGGGCAGAATACATGTCAATGTATTTGCTGATGTCGCCAGGGACAGTTTGGTGGCGGCGTTTGTTGATAGGGGAGAAGAGCAGGGCTGGCAACCCTAGGAATTTTGGATAGTCAATGGGCTTGTTATCATTACTCTGATGTACTTGCGGAAATTCCGGGTCTCCCTCCAGCTTGTGACGTGCTGCTGGCTGCTATCGGGGCTTGGTACACAGACTAATTTAACTGCCTTCGGGGATCAACGCTCATTTGAACCGCATCATTGTGAACTAAAAAAAAGATTAGTAAGATCTGGCCAGGTGCAGCAGCACTAGAGTTAAGTCAAGAAGGACCAATGGCGCATGCTTGTGTCTAGGCTAAACAGAATAAAGGCGGATTGGAATAAATTTCGCACAAATTCTGCACGTCTAGACCAGAAAAGGAAGTGGCAACTCCGGAGGATATAGACATAATGGTCAAGCGGATCACGAAGGCCCGAATAACTCGCTTGTGTCAGCGTGTCCTAGTGCCAAACCAGCTACCGCCATGGTGGACCCAAGAGCTGGGATTGGTCTAAGGAAGGACTGCAGAAACTCTTCAACAGAGCGAAAGCCACAAGAGAACCACACGAAAGCCACAAGAGAACCACACGATTGGGACATCTATAAGGTTGAGCGAGCTGAGAAGGCTCCGAACAAGTCTCGGGGTGAATTCTGTAGCTCCGTGGAGGATACATAATAGGCCTCTAGGCTTAGTCGGATTCTGTACTCGAGACCTATTACGGTGGGGTATATTCAGAAGTCACAGAATGTTGTTGTTGTTGTTGTTGTAACAGTGTGTTATACACTGAGGCGGCAGCCCTTGCCGATGAAGAACTCCATCGGGTCAATCCGGTACGTACAACCGGCTGCCATGGGATTAGTCACAGAATGTATGGGTAATGTTTAGTGAGGAAACACTAAAACAACTCATTGATATACATTTCCCGGGAAATTCTCCAACGGACAAAGTGGCACCAGAAGAGGTTGTCACTGGTATGCATTCGTCTGAGGTTATTAGGGAAATTGTATCTGAGCTGAAAATCCTTTGGGCGATAAAAAGCTATGACTCCTTTAAGTCGCCAGGCCCTGATGATATATCACCGATTATAATTACAAGCTGTGTCTGATAGGCAGCATACTTGGCTTTGGGAGATATACTCTGCTTGTATCGGCATGTTATATATGCCAGTGGGATGGAGGGACACGAAGGTCATTTTCATTCCGAAAGCAGGAAAACCTTATCACACGAAGGCGAAAGATTTTCGTCCTATTAATCTGTCATACTTTAAGCTGAAGACTCTTGATATGTTGATAGAAACATATCTTAGGTCCGAAAGATACCTGGCGATCGCCTGTCTCGGTAGCAGCATGCATATATTGGGTTGCCCAAAAAGTAATTGCGGATTTTTTAAAAGAAAGTAAATGCATTTTTAATAAAACTTAGAATGAACTTTAATCAAATATACTTTTTTACACTTTTTTCTAAAGCAAGCTAAAAGTAACAGCTGATAACTGACAGAAGAAAGAATGCAATTACAGAGTCACAAGCTGTGAACAAATTTGTCAACGCCGACTATATGAAAAATCCGCAATTACTTTTTGGGCAACCAATAGTAAGGGCAAGTCCACTAAAACAGCCCTTCACGACCTAGTCGGCTGCATAGAGGGTTCTCTCGCTGCCAAGGATTATACAATGGCAGTATTTCGTGACATTGAAGGTGCTTTCAATAATGTAAAACTGACGTCAATCTTGTAGGAGTTGAAGTTTCTAGGCATCAATTCTACCCCAAAAAAATTTATTAACAACTTACTGAAAGATGCATTACGCCAGGCTTGAGATTTGTAGTTCCAACAAGTAAAAAGGCGTTAAGTTCGGCCGGGCCTAGCTTTGGATACCCACCACCTCGGGTGTATATGTAAACCACCTTTCGTCAAAATCTGGTGCAAAACTCATACCTTATGTCCCAGAGCAGAAATATGTGGAGGGGCTTAACTTAACTCTTTTTCCACAGTTTCGCCTACATCGGACAATAAATTCGCTTTTTATGGCCCCAATACCTAAAACCGAGAGATCGGTCTATATGGCAGCTATATCCAAATCTGGACTGATCTGTGCGATAATGCAGAAGTATGTCAAGGGGCTTAACTTAACTCACTGTCCCAAATTTCGGCGACATCGGACAATAAATGCGTGTTTTATAGGCCTAAGACCCCAAATCGGAAGATCGGTCTATACGGCAGCTATATCCAAATCTGAACCGATCTAAGCCATACTGACGGAGGATGTCGAAGGGTCTAAGACAACTCACTGTCCCAAATTTCAGCAAAATTGGATAATAAATGTGGCTTTTATAGGCCTAAGACCCTAAATCGGAGGATCGGTCTATATGGCAGCTATATCCAAATCTGAACCGATCTAAGCCATATTGACGGAGGATGTCGAAGGGCCTAACACAACTTACTGTCCCAAATTTCAGCAAAATCGGATAATAAATGTGGCCTTTATTGGCCTAAGACCCTAAATCGGCGGATCGGTCTATATGGGGGCTATATCAAGATATAGTCCGATATAGCCCATCTTCGAACTGAACCTGCTTATGGACAAACAAAAGAATCTGTGCAAAGTTTCAGCTCAATATCTCTATTTTTGAAGACTGTAGCGTGATTTCAACAGACAGACGGACAGACGGACGGACGTGTCTAGATCGTCTTAGATTTTTACGCTGATCAAGAATATATATACTTTATAGGGTCGGAAATGGATATTTCGATGTGTTGCAAACGGAATGACAAAATGAATATACCCCCATCCGTCGGTGGTGGGTATAAAAAGATGGGTCAGCAGAGGAACGCCTCAAGGAGGGTTACTCTCTCCTCTACTTTGGAATATAACCACTAACAATATATTACTGTCTCTGGAAGAAAAGGCGTTAAAGTGGTCGCGTATGCTGATGACGTGACAATTGCGGTTAGGGGAAAGTTTTTAAGCAATGTATAGATATACTTCAGGAAGCTCTAGCGAAGTGGGCCAGCGAAAGTGGTCTAGGTATTAATCCGTGCAAGACCGAAGTAGTTCTTTTCAGCAGGAGATACAAGTTGCCTACCTGTTCCAGTTACAGAAAGCGCAAAATACCTGGGTGTTTTGCTGTGCAGGAACTTCAAATCCAACATTTTAAAAAGGAGAAGAAAGACATGCTTAGGGCGTCCCGGTAGCCGAGTTAGTAGCGTGCTTGGATTACCAGTGCAGGGGTCGTGGGTTCGATACCACTCTTACCTAACCTAAGCTTCTCGGCGTTATGGGCTGAACTCACTGCCGTGAAGCTAAGGGAGTTTTCTTTTTGGTCATGTGGCGGCTACGGATAGAACTGAATGGAACTACGATATCTCTTGTAATAGAAGTTACATCGACAGGTGGGCTTTGGGGTGTACTCTAAAGATCTAGAACTGGTCATATCGAAAAGGACCACTGCAGTGTGTATCAAGCGGAGGCCCTTGCAATTTAGGAAGTGGTGGAATGACTAAGATATAATATCATAACGACGATTGGCATAAATATTTTCTCAGACAGCCATTACATGCCTGGAGAAATTATTTCTGAACACAAAAACCGGCCTCGACTGTCGCAGATCTCTCAACGAGATGGCTGAACAGTTCAAAATTCATCTGTTCTGGGTGCCGGGCCACATAGATGACCCAGGGAGTTGTAAAGTGGACGAGCTTGCGAGACTAGGAACTACCCTACACATTCCAGAGATACTGGAATCTGTGGGTATGCCTCTAGCGTCATGAAAGCTAAGTGTTCAGAACCACGCCCGAAGGAAAACGAATGATAGATGGTCACAAAGAGCGGGCTATGGGCATTTCAAAACTATGTGGCCTAATCTATATTTGATGAGGTCTACTGCTTTGCTGTCACTGGCAAGAACAGACGTCTCAGTCATTGTGTCCGTCATTACAGGTCACTGTCTAATCGGAAAACATGCTGACAGACTGAATGTTGGAAGTAGCGACTTTTGCAGAAGCTGTAAGGACATCGAAGAAGAAGAGACTATAGAACACCTTCTGTGTGTGTGTTCCGCACTGACAGTCAGAAGGAGTTCCACGTTAGGTTCTCATTTCTTTGAGAACCTGTCTGATTTAGCAGGTGTGAACATTCGTAGTTGTAGGGCGATCTGGATGGTTCAACGGTAGGGACTAGAAGGCATCTTCCTTCTTCTGTTCCTGCGGTATCACAATGGACGAAAACGTCTAAGTGAGTCTGATGGCAGACTGCCACTTAACCCAACCTAACCTGGCCCTTGAAGGCACATAAAGCGTATTCATACCCTACACAAATACTGTGGTACAGGGTATTATAACTTATTGAATTTGTTTGTATACCGATCGACTCAGAATAATTTTCTGATTCGATTTAGCTATGTCCGTCTGTCCATGTCCAAATTACATGCTGCAATTGTCATCCGATTGTCTTCAAATGCGGCACAGTTATTTTCTTTAGCCTAGCGACTAAGTGTATTGAAATTAGAAACAAGAAAAAGACATTAAGTTCGGCCGGGCCGAACTTTGGATACCCACCACCTAGGGTACATATGTAAATAAATAACCGCGTCAATTTTCAACGCAATCGGATAACTAATGCGCTTTTTATAGGGGCAAGATTTTAAATCGAGAGATCGTTCTATATGGTACCTATAACCAAATCTAAGCGATCTAGACCACATTAAACAAGGATATAATAATCATCCTATTTAATTATAACTCCACAACTATATCCGTAGTTATATCTTGATCATATTTTATTCAGGCCACGAGTACTCATATACAATTTACATTTTCAGACAATTAATCTGCAATTAATGTTTTGATATCTCTTCCAACAACTGTGCGAAGTATGGTCCTAATTGGTCCATATCCTGATATAGCTGCCATATAAACCGATCTTGGGTCTTGATTTCTTGAGCCTCTGGTGAGCGCAATTCTCATTCGATTTGGCACAAATTTTGTACAACGGCTCCTCCATTGGCCTTTAACATACATGTGCAATATGGTCAGAATCGATCTATAGCTTGATACAGCTCCCATATAAACCGAACTCCCGATTTCGTTTCTTGAGCCCCGAATCGTACTATAACTTATTCATTATACTTTGTTTCCCTAAAAACAGATACTGCGCAAAGAACTCGACAGGTGCGATCATGGTGGAGGGTATATATGATCCGGTCCGGCCCCGTTTGTAACACCTCGAAATATTCGTCTAAGACCCCATAAAGTATATATATTCTGGATCGTCTCGACGTTCTGAGACGATCTAGCAATGTCCGTCCGTCTGTCGAAATCAAGATACAAGTGGAACGCGTAAAGCTAGCCCCCAAAAATTTTGCAGAAATGCTTAATATCGATTTATGTCGTCGGGGATTGCAAATGGGACATATCGGTTAAGATTTAGATACAGGTCCCATATAAACCGATCTCTCGATTTGACTTCTTGAGCCCCTGGAAGCTGAAATTTTTGGCTGAAATTTTGCATGCTAAGTTCCGTTACAACTTTCAGCAACTGTGCCAAATGCGATTCCAATCGGTATATAACCTAATATAGCTCCTATATACAATAAACCGATCTCCCAATTTGACTTCTTGAGCCCTTACAAGGCGAAATTTTTGTCCGATTTGGCTGAAATTGAGCATGTAGTGTTTTGTTACAAACAAACAAGAAGAAACAAACAAACAAACAAACAAACAAACAAACAAACAAACAAACAAACAAACAAACAAACAAACAAACAAACAAACAAACAAACAAACAAACAAACAAACAAACAAACAAACAAACAAACAAACAAACAAACAAACAAACAAACAAACAAACAAACAAACAAACAAACAAACAAACAAACAAACAAACAAACAAACAAACAAACAAACAAACAAACAAACAAACAAACAAACAAACAAACAAACAAACAAACAAACAAACAAACAAACAAACAAACAAACAAACAAACAAACAAACTCAAAATAATTTTTATAGAAAACTATCTGGACAGGGCCTGCTCCTTTGCGCTCTCTCACTCTCTTATTTTATCTGAGCCCTATACTGGCACGGTCTGGAAATTCCTGTTTGGGGGTACTGTTACATTCTTTCACATATTTCGCCCCAATGTGGATAACATATTGGGGCTTTACTCCCAAATACCTTTTATTTGAACCTTATATTGCTGTGGTCGGTGTGAGGGTATTTTGGGGGTGAGGTGGACCATCATATATCAGGCTCGTTCTCTAGTCTCAAATACCTTTAACTTAAGCCCCATATTGTCATTATTGGTTTGTACAATATTTTCATTTAGCGGGCTTTGGAAGTGACGCGGCCCCCTGAGTATCCCACCCTAAATAAGGATACCAAATTTATGTTTTTGAGTTATTATAAACAAACTAAAACTTAAATTGTCCCACCCTTTTCCGAGATCTGGAATTTTTGAAAATTGGATTGGAGTAGCCAATCCCTTTGCCCCGAAAGTGGATGTCAGGTTCATACTCTACGCCAAAAAATAACATTTGCGCTACATATCGCTCAAATGTAATTTTTGCTATAGTCAGTATATATGTGTGGTTTAGGGGGAGTGTAGGTGAGGCGTCCCTGAAACACTTGGGCATAGAACATACATCAGATTTGAGCCCCTTATTGTAATAATCCACAAATATGTCCACTTTAAGGAGTTGCAAGGTGGGGCGGCCACCCACACACTTAGCCCTGAAAAAATATCGGGATCGTGCTCTGCTCTCAAATTTATTTTATTTTATTTTGTCCGGTATGGGGGTGTTTTGGGGGGTGAGGTGGACCCCCCATGTATCAGATTCGTGCTCTAGTCTCTAATAACTTTCATTTGAGCCTAATATTGTCATTAGTGGTTTAAATTTCCATTTAGCGGGCTTTGAGGGTGGGGCAACCGCCCTTGACATCCCACCTTAATTAAGTATACTAAATTTCTGTTATTGAGTTATTATAAACAAACTAAATTTTGCGTAAATCCCCCATCTAGCTCCGAGATCTGACGTGTTTGAAAAAAGGGTAAGGGAAGGGTCCGCCCTTTAAAGTTTGGATGGTAGATCTTGTTCATTTCCTTGATTTTGGTAGTGGATTTGAGTGGGTGATTCATACACTACTCCAAAAAACCACATTTGAGCTACATTTCGCTATGGTCGGTACATACGTGTGGTTCAGGGGGAGTTTATGAGATGAGTCGTCTCTGAAACACTTAACCATAAAATAGATATTAGATTTGAACCCCTTTTTGCCATAACCCACAAATATGTCCAGTTGGAGTGTTTATAGGGTGGGGCGGCCACCCATGCACTTAGCCCTGAAAAAATGCCAGGATCGTGCTTCACTGTTAAATTCCTTTCGATTGAGCCGGAATTGCAGTTGGTCTCAAAATTGGATATCCAATTCGTTATCTAATCTCATAGCAAACTTGTCCGGTTTGAAGATAGTTTACGGGGCGGTCCCTGAAATAATATCAGCATCGTGGTAAAACAAGATTTTGTTTGAGCCCCGTAATGTCAAGAATTTTGAAGGGGCGATCAAGATATTCAGGGCTAGGGGTCGTTCAGATCCAAATTAATTATTTTTTTTGTATTGGTTATCCACATTCATAATCATATTTTAAAACTACCATTTGGGATAACAAATTTTTAAGTTCCGCAGGTTCTCCTGTGTCTATCCCAATTTGAAGGTAAAAAGTTTACTCTACTACCAAAGACCTTGTATTGCTGCCCTATATTGTCCTGATCGACCGATCATGTATTATTATACCCACCACCGACGGATGGGGGTATATTCATTTTGTCATTCCGTTTGCAACACATCGAAATATTCATTTCCGACCCTATAAAGTATATATATTCTTGATCAGCGTAAAAATCTAAGACGATCTGGACATGTCTGTCCGTCTGTCTGTTGAAATCACGCTACAGTCTTCAAAAATAAAGATACTGAGCTGAAACTTTGCACAGATTCTTTTTCTGTTTATAAGCAGGTTAAGTTCGAAGATGGGCTATATCGGACTATATCTTGATTTAGCCCCCATATAGACCGATCCGCCGATTTAGGGTCTTAGGCCCATAAAAGCCACATTTATTATCCGATTTTGTTGAAATTCGGGACAGTGGGTTGTGTTAGGCCCATCGACATCCTCTGTGAATTTGGCCCAGATCGGTCCAGATTTGGATATAGCTGCCATATAGACCGATATTCCGATTTAGGGTTTTAGGCCCATAAAAACCACATTTATTATCCGATTTTACTGAAATTTGGGGCAGTGGGTTGTGTTAGGCCCTTCAAAATCCTTCATCAATTTGGCTCAAATCGTTCAAGATTTGGATATAGCTGCCATATAGACCGATCCTCCGATTTAGGGTCTTAGGCCCATAAAAGTCACATTTACTATCCGATTTTGCTGAAATTTGGGACAGTGAGTTGTCTTAGGCCCTTTGACATCTTTCGTCAATATGGCTCAGATCGGTTCAGATTTGGATATAGCTGCCATATAAACCGATCCCCCGATTTAGGGTCTTAGACCCATAAAAGCCACATTTATTATCCGATTTTGCTGAAATTCGGGACAGCAAGTTGTCTTAGGCCCTTCGACATCTTTCGTCAATATGGCTCAGATAGGTCCAGATTTGGATATAGCTGCTATATAGACCGATCTCTCGGTTTTAGGTTTTGGGGCCATAAAAAGTGCATTTATTGTTCGATGTTTCCGAAATTTGGGACAAAGAGTTAAGTTAAGCCCCTCCCCATATTTCTGCAATTTGGTCTAGATCGATCAAGATTTGCATATAGCTGCCATAAAAATCGATCTCTCGATTTAAAGTCTTGGCCACATAAAAGGCGCATTTTTAATCCGATTGCACTGAAATTTGACACACTGGCTAATGTTATGCTTTTCGACTTCCATGTCGTATATAGTTAAGATCGGTTTATTTTTAGATATAACTACTAAAAAGGCCAATATTTTGTTATATACAATTGAACAATAACTTTTACTTATTAGTATCTGGTCCAAATCGGAACATATATTAATGTAGCTGCTATGGGGCATAAGGTATGAATTTTGCACCGGATTTTGAGGAAAGGTGGTTTACATATATATCCGAGGGGGTGGGTATCCAAAGTTCGGCCCGGCCGAACTTAACGCCTTTTTACTTGTTTCTCTTGGTTTTGTTGCTCGTTGAGCGCTAATATTTCTCCATTTAGGACGCTTAAACACCGTTTATAAGCTTCTAGTGCCTATTTGTAATTATTTCGAAGTGTATTTTGTCTATAGGAGTCTCATCCTTTTCTGGAAAATGATCCCTGCAATCTAAATATGCTTTCTTTATTTGATCCCAAATATAATTGAGTTCTACCCGCTTAATTTCTAACGAATTCAAATTATTATCCGGCTTTGCCGCAGAGTAAACAAACTCAAAATCTAATAAATCATTTACACTGTTTACAAATTTTTCGTGCAAAATTTCATCCATTTTGTAATGGGCTTATATATGCTTTTTAAATAAGGTCAAAAAAACTTTAAAACCTAGAAAAAATCTACAACAAAATGTACTTAAAAATTTGGTTATTTGTAGAAATCAGATTTATTTCTAAAAAACCTGGTGCGAAAAAAATGTGTTTTGATGATGGGTGATGAAAACTTTACAAAAAATATGATAAATGTTTTGTCTGGGTCACTAGAAATGAAAACGAATCTAAAAATTTTTAATGATATCGATTATGTTCAACAGCAGGAAAACGGGTCAAAAAAAATTGTTCTTCCAAGTTCCAATGAACTAGCAATTTAATTCTGATCGAATCAAAGTTGCTTTGAAACGCTGTTTATTTAAAAATTCCAATATTTCCCTAAATGACATACAAAGCTGTACTGCACAAACAACTACAACCTTATAGGTCATTATCCGCTCAAATTTGTGCAATGCAATTTTATAAATTTGTTAGGTCTGTGCAATTAATTCACAAAAAAACAACATCAATTGCACAAACAACTAGAATCCTTTCTCGATCGTTATCCGCTTAAAATTGTGTAATAGTTTGAAGTTTTTTTTTTCATTTACAAAGTTGGGTCAACCAAATTTATCTTTTTTTGATGTACCAAAATTTTCGAAACACCGAACCGTTTATGATTTATTCACACGAAAGAAAATTGACCTTTTGAACGATTGGAAGGCATTTCCTTTTAGGTAAAAAAAAATCAAAATATTTTCTCTTTTTAGTAAAGTTGGGTTCTTTTGCAAAATTACACGGGTGTTCGTCGGAAAATTAAAGTTAGAATGTTAAGTGAAATTCGATTGAAAAAGGATAAATTAAAAATTTGCTCCAAAAAACGGGTCCAATTAAAAGTTTTCCACAAATCAATGCACAATAAAAACAAGTAAAAGCGTGCTATGTTCGGCCGGGCCGAATCTTATATACCCTCCACCATGGATCGCATTTGTCAAGTTCTTTTCCCGGCATCTCTTCTTAGGCAAAAAAGGATATAAGAAAAGAGTTGCTCTGCTATTAAAACGATATCAAGATATGGTCCGGTTCGGACCACAATTAAATTATATGTTGGAGACCTGTGTAAAATTTCAGCGAATTCGTATAAGAATTGAGCCCATTGGGGCTCACGAAATAAAATAGAGAGAACGATTTATATGGGATCTGTATCGGGCTATAGACCTATTCAGACCATAATAAACACGTTTGTTGATGGTCATGAGAGAATCCGTCGTACAAAATTTCAGGCTAATCGGATAATAATTGCGACCTCTAGAGGCTCAAGAAGTCAAGATCCCAGATCGGTTTATATGGCAGCTATATCAGGTTATGAACTGATTTGAACCTTATTTGACACAGTTGTTGAAAGTAAAAATAAAATACGTCATGCAAAATTTCAGCCAAATCGGATAGGAATTGCGACCTCTAGAAGCTCAAGAGGTCAAATCCCCAGATCTGTTTATATGACAGCTATATCAGGTTATGAACCGATTTCAACCACACTTGGCACAGTTGTTGAATATCATAACGAAATACCTCGTGCAAAAATTCATTCAAATCGGATAAGAATTGTGCCCTGTAGAGGCTCAAGAAGTCAAGACCCAAGATCGGTTTATATGGCAGCTATATCAGGTTATAGACCGATTTGAACCATACTTGGCGCAGTTGTTGGATATCATAACAAAACACGTCGTGCGAAATTCCATTCCAATCAGATAAGAATTGCGCCCTCTAGAGGCTCAAGAAGTTAAGACCCAAGATCGGTTTATATGGCAGCTATATCAGGTTATAGACCGATTTGAACCATACTTGGCGCAGTTGTTGGATATCATAACAAAACACGTCGTGCAAAATTTCATTCCAATCGGATAAGAATTGCGCACTCTAGAGGCTCAAGAAGTCAAGACCCAAGATCGGTTTATATGGCAGCTATATCAGGTTATGGATCGATTTGAACTATACATGGCACAGTTGTTGGATATCATAGCAAAACACGTCGTGCAAAATTTCATTCCAATCGGATAAGAATTGTGCAGTCTAGAGGCTCAAGAAGTCAAGACCCAAGATCGGTTTATATGGCAGCTTTATCAAAACATGGGCCGATATGGCCCATTCACAATACCAACCGACCTACACTAATAAGAAGTATTTGTGCAAAATTTCAAGCGGCTAGCTTTACTCCTTCGGAAGTTAGCGTGCTTTCGACAGACAGACGGACGGACATGGCTAGATCGACATAAAATGTCACGACGATCAAGAATATATATACTTTATGGGGTCTCAGACGAATATTTCGAGTAGTTACAAACAGAATGAAGAGATTAGTATACCCCCCATCTTATGGTGGAGGGTATAACAATACTTAAGTACGCTGGGAAAATTTTATAAAAGTTTCCTTTTGAAAAGGTTATGTATTGCGTAATACCCAAACGCAATTTAATAAAAACCAATGTAGTGGTACTCATTTTGAAGATTTATGTGTGTGTGTTGTGTTGTTTGCGCGCCTTTTTGCTGAGTCTAATTTTAATCTTCTTTTTTTGTAGTTTTGTGGATCGTTGTTTTTGGGTTTTTGTGTTAAGTGTCTTTCTAGAATTCTGTAGCTATGAAAATGACCGTTGTAGCGGTTGTTTTGATTGGTCAAGGTCCAAACGTACAGTTTCTTAAAAGTTTTTGTTGTATTTTTAGTTTGCGCGACCGTACCGAATTGATAAATTAAGAAAAAACCGAAAGAATTATAAAATATTAATATTGGGTTAAATTTCACAAATTTGTCGTGCAACTACTGATTTTTTTCGCCTTTTAATTTGATTTTGCGTTTCAAATGCTTTATTTAGCAATTTTGTAAGAAAAATTTGAAGTTGGGAACCACAACTTTGAGATAGTCAGTAATGACACCAGTTTTGAGATAAAGCGAAGAATAATACTGGCAAACAGATGCTACTTTGGACTAAGTAAGCAGTTTAGAAACAAGACCACCTCTTAACAGACGAAGACCACACTTTACAAGACACTGATACTACCCGTGCTGTTATATGGTTCTGAAGCATGGGTACTTGTGAAAGCAGTTGAGGCAGTGCTTGGAGTATTTGAGAGAGAGATTCTTCGTAAAATATATGGACCAGTTTGCGTTAACGGAGAATATAGGCGACGTATGAACCACGAGCTGTATGAGCTGTATGACGAGGATAGCATAGTTACACGCATCAAAATACAACGGCTGCGTTGGATAGGTCATGTTGTCAGAATGGATGAAGAAGCTCCAGCAAAGAAGTCTTTTGAAGGCAAACACGGTGGTACACGCAAACCGGAAAGACCAAAAGCCCGATGGAAAGATCAAGTTGTGGGAGACACCTCGAAACTTGGTGTCAGAGATTTTAGAATGAGCGCAGAAGATCGAGGCGCTTGGAACGCTATTCTACGTTCGGCTAGTGGAACAAATATTCTGTCATAGTCAATTAAAATAAAGTAAGTACCGTTATGTACAGTGAATAGTGTGCATACATGATCATACGTCTGCACATGGGTACACACGGCTTTATGTTCAAACGTACTTTGAACAACAGACATTCTTTTTGTGGCAAATTACACTTCTTCCGTACTACACATGATTTTGTGCATCTGTTGGAAGTTGCATTGAAATTTAAAAAGTTAGTTTTAATAAGCCTTCCGTTCTGGTCTATTTAGGACCTTAAGCCCATAAGAGGCGCATTTATAGCTGATCTTCACTGAAACTTGGAACAGTTGCACCATATATGTATAGCTGCTGCCATATATGTATACCTATCAACCGATGTAGGATCTTAATCCAATAAAAGGCGCATTTATTATCCGATTTCTTTGCAATTTGGAACAGTGAGTTGTAAAAGGTCCCCAATATCTAAACCGAATATGGTCAAAACCTTCTCATATTTAGATATAGTATATGCTATATAGACCAATGTTATTATTTAGGGTTTTAAAATCTCGAAAGCACGCTAACATTCGAAGGAATAAAGCTAGGCGCTTGAAATTTTTCACGAATGCTTCCTATTAGTCTAGGTCGGTTGGAATTGTAAATGGGCTTTATCGGTCCATGTTTTGATGTAGCTGCCATATAAATGGATTTCGAATTCTTCAGCTTCTAGAAGGCGCCATTTTTATCCGATTTGGCTGAAGTTTGCCAAGTATGGTTTGAAACGGTCTATAATCTGATATGCCTTTCGTATAAACCGGTCTCCCGATTATAAAAGGTGATTTTTTAGCTATTATCTTTTTGGCTAACAGCTCATAATCGTTCCGTGTTTTGTTTCATTGTCAAACATCTTACAAACGATTAACGCTTGCAAATTATTTAACTTTATTATCAAAATGCGTGCTCTGTTAAGAAAATTCATCCCTCGCTTCTTCCATTTTTGGCTCTATGGGTACGTAAATAAGCAGAATTATCAGTTTTGGAGTGAAGATCAGCCAGAAGCACTGCAAGAGCTACCAATGCATCCAGAACAAGTAAAAGCGTGCTAAGTTCGGCCGGGCCGAATCTTATATACCCTCCACCATGGATCACATTTGTCGAGTTCTTTTCCGGGCATTTCTTCTTTGGGAAAAAAGGATATAAGAAAAGATTTCCTCTGCTATTAGAGCGATATCAAGATATGGTCCGGTTTGGACCACAATTAGATTATATGTTGGAGGCCTGTGTAAAATGTCAGCCAATTCGAATAAGAATTGCGCTCTTTGGGGGCTCAAGAAGTAAATTAGAGAGATCGATTTATATGGGAGCTGTATCGGGCTATAGACCGATTCAGACCATAATAAACACGTATGTTGATGGTCATGAGAGAATCCGTCGTACAAAATTTCAGGCAAATCAGATAATAATTGCGACCTCTAGAGGCTCAAGAAGTCAAGATCCCAGATCGGTTTATATGACAGCTATATCAGGTTATGAACCGATTTGAACCATACTTGGCACAGTTGTTGGATATCATAACAAAACACGTCGTGCCAAAATTCATTCAAATCGGATAAGAATTGCGCCCTCTGGAGGCTCAAGAAGTCAAGACCCAAGATCGGTTTATATGGCAGCTATATCAGGTTATGGACCGATTTGAACCATACTTGGCACAATTATTGGATATAATAACAAAACACGTCGTGCAAAATTTCATCCCAATCGGATAAGAATTGCGCACTCTAGAGGCTCAAGAAGTCAAGACCCAAGATCGGTTTATATGGCAGCTATATCAAAACATGGACCGATATGGCCCATTTACAATACCAACCGACCTACACTAATAAGAAGTATTTGTGCAAAATTTCAAGCAGCTAGCTTTACTCCTTCGGAAGTTAGCGTGCTTTCGACAGACAGACGGACGGACATGGCTAGATCGACATAAAATGTCACGACGATCAAGAATATATATACTTTATGGGGTCTCAGACGAATATTTCGAGTAGTTACAAACAGAATGACGAAATTAGTATACCCCCCATCTTATGGTGGAGGGTATAAAAAGGCACAGTTTGGTGCGGATTATGGGCTGGCGGCATCATTGGACCGTACTTCTTCAAAGACTATACGAATCGTAATGTAACTGTGAGTGGTGAGCGCTACCGTGATATTGTATCCAACTTTTTTTTGCCCAAAATGCAAGAGCTTGAGTTGCATGACATGTGGTTTCAACAAGACGGTGCCATATGTCACACAGCACGCGTAATAATGGACTTATTGAGAGGCGAGTTCCGTGAACATTTTATTTCATGTTCGAGACCGGTCAATTGGTCGCCTAAATCGTTTGATTTAACGCCTTTATACTATTTTTGGTGGGGCTATGTTAAAGCTCATGTCTATACAGACAAGCCCTCTTCAATTGACTCATTGGAAGACAACATTGAAGCATTTATTCAATGTTGTGGAAAGAGTATGCCAAAAGTATGGAGGCCACCGTAGCACAGAGGTTGGCATGTCCGCCTATGACGCTGAACGCCTGGGTTCGAATCCTGGCGAGACCATCAGGAAAAAATTTCAGCGATGGTTTTCCTCTCCTAGTGCTGGCAACATTTGTGAGGTTCTCTGCCATGTAAAACTTCTCTCCAAAGAGGCTATAAAAAGGAGGCCTCTTATCATTAAGTTTAAACTTGAATCGGACTGCACTTATTGATAGGTGAGAAGTTTGCCCCTGTTCCTTAGGGGAATATCCATGGGCAAAATTTGTATTTTGTATGCCAAAATTGGACTTAGCGGATGGACCATTTGAGGCGCAGTCACGGTCAACATATGCATGAAATAATCTTCAAACATTAAATTATATGGACCGTACTATCCATTCAAATAAATATTTTATGGAATTTTCATAATTCTATGTGTTTTTTTATCTTTCCAATAGCTCTTAAAAATCACCCTTTACTTTTTGAGCATCTAGAGGAAGCAATTATTATACGATTTGGATGCAATTTTGGATGATTTTTTTGGTTTAACCGTCAACAACTAAATCGGCTTCTCAACTGATATAGCTCCCATATAAACCGATTTCGGAACTTGAAATCCAAAGAAATTGACATATGGTGGAGGGTATATAAGATTCGGCCCGGTCGAACTTAGAACACTTCTACTTGTTATTGTTTTCATTTTTCGCCCTTGGCATCGCTCATAAAGAAAAAGCTAAGTCATCGATCTAATTACAAAATAATTGATGTACATATAAAAATAACATTTATAAAATATGAAGCTAAAGCTGATGAAACTGTAAAATTGTTTAGTTTATTTCATGTCGTTGGTGTAATATTTGAAAAATATTTGTAAATATGAGGCTCTTTCTTCAAATTTATTTAATTGTATTTTTGATTATGCCTTATTTGGAGGGTGCGAAAAAGGTAAGCTCGTAATTGTTTTTTTTTGTAGTTAATAATTTTGGGTTGCCCAAAAAGTAATTGCGGATTTTTCATATAGTCGGCGTTGACAAATTTTTTCACAGCTTGTGACTCTGTAATTGCATTCTTTCTTCTGTCAGCTGTTACTTTTAGCTTGCTTTAGAAAAAAAGTGTAAACAAGTAAAAAGGCGTTAAGTTCGGCCGGGCCGAACTTTGGATACCCACCACCTCGTATATATATGTGAACCACCTTTCCTCAAAATCCGGTGCAAAATTCATACCTTATGCCCCATAGCAGCTATGTTCCGATTTGGACCAGATACTAATAAGTAAAAGTTATTGTTCAATTGTATATAACAAAATATTGGTCTTTTTAGCAGTTATATCTAAAAATAAACCGATCTGAACTATATACCACACGAATGTCGAAGAGCATAACATAAGTCAGCGTGTCAAATTTCTGTGCAATCGGATTAAAAATGCGCCTTTTATGGGGCCAAGACTTTAAATCGAGAGATCGGTTTATATGGCAGCTGTATCCAAATCTGGACCGATCTGAGACAAATTGACGGAGGATGTTGAAGGGCCTAATACAACTCACTGTCCCAAATTTTCTCAAAATCGGATAATAAAAGTGGCTTTTATGGGCCTAAGACCCTAAATTGGAGAATCGGTCTATATGGCAGCTATATCCAAATCTGAACCGATCTGAGCCATATTGACGGACGATGTTGAAGGGCCTAACACAACTCACTGTCCCAAATTTTAAGCAAAATCGGATAATAAATGTAGCTTTTATTGGTCTATGACCCTTAATCGGAGGATCGGTCTATATGGGGGCCAGAGATGGTCCGTAAGACGATTTTTTAGTTTTCCGACTGTCAAAAAGTAGTAAAAGTCGAAAACGTCGTATACTTGTATAAAACGTAGAAAAAGTCGCAAACGTCATGAACCTTAATAACTCAGTGTAAAAGTTTGATTTTTAACAAATATTATTGTCACTTATTTGTTGTATATAGAAGAGTTTATATGTAAAAAAAATTCGCAATAAAAGAAATATTAAGTTTTTTTTTTAATTTTTGCATTTACATTTTTCACACAATAAATTGGAAATATACGCAAATTTCAAGTCAATTTGTAAAGTAACGTTTAAGGATTTTTTTTGTGAAGCAAAAATCAATAAATTATTATTTTTCATCAATTATATTTAGAAATTGCAATTATTTTGTATCCTTTTGCAAAATTATTTGCTTCTCCCGTTTTAATTTGCTTTTTGAAAGCTGTTGTAAACGACATATGTTAAAAATGCATGACATCTGAGGAAGTGTCAAGTGAAACGGTACATGTAGTGTTAATACTTATGCCAAAATTTTTAGTTAATCAGATCAAAAATTCGACATGTTTTCGTTCGAATTTTTTTTTCTGTCAGAAACCTAGTTTTTTGGCTAGGTTTACGACGTTTTCGACGTATGTAATATACGTCGGAAATGTATGTCATATACGTCACTGTTTCTGACAGGCCATCTCTGATGGGGGCTATATCAAGATATAGTCCGATATAGCCCATCTTCGAACTTAACCTGCTTATGGATAAAAAAAGAACCTGTGCAAAATTTTAGCTCAATATCTCTATGTTTGAAGACTGTAGCGTGATTTCAACAGACAGACGGACGGACATGTCTAGATCGTCTTAGATTTTTACGCTGATCAAGAATATATATACTTTATAGGGTCGTAAATGGATATTTCGATGTGTTGCAAACGGAATGACAAAATGAATATACCCCCATCCGTCGGTGGTGGGTATAAAAAAGTATATTTGATTAAAGTTCATTCTAAGTTTAATTAAAAATGCATTTACTTTCTTTTAAAAAATCCGCAATTACTTTTTGGGCAACCCAATAAAATAATTATATGTTTCTTTTTTATTTCAGAAACCTCGTAATGTTTATATTTTGGAAACCAAATACGATGTGAATAAAGAGTATGTGAAACGTCTGGAGGTCAATATCAGCGATAACAAAACATCCATAAGCATTTTGTTTGAAACCAAACAAGTCTTTAATGAATTATGGGCCTCACTAGCGATTTCCTCTTGGCAAAAACAGACGAACATTTTTCGTCCCATAATCACCTACGATATAGAGTTGTGCGATACTTTGGCCCGCATTAAATCTTCAAATATTCATATGTTAAATACTTGGGTAATGAATTTTTTGAAGTATGGAAATTTGTCCAGCACATGTCCTTTTGAGAAGGTAAAAAACGATTTAAAAAAGTTGAAATAAAAAAAAAATCTGAAAGACATTTTAAAAAAATTTTAAAAATTTTAAAATAAAATTTGTTAACAAAGTATTAAAAAAAATGTATAAAATATAATTTTTTTTTAATACATATTGGTTAAATAACCTTTATTTTCTATAATTCAAGAATCTTTACTATTTTGAAAATTGGAAAATCGAGAAGGATAGCATACCCGCTTTTGCTCCTAACGGCAAATTTCGCACTTATGTCAAGTTTTACAAAAAAATGGCTGATAATTCCAAAGAAATGATTGGCAATACAGAAATGACCATTGAACTAAAATAGTATCTATATCATTTATATTTTTGTAAATATGTATTCGAATGTCTTATTTGTATAAATGTTGACAACGATGTTTGCGGTATCTGTATGAACAATTTTATTTTAATTAAAAACAAGTAAAAGCGTGCGTAAAAGTTCGGCCGAATCTTATATACCCTCCACCATGGATCGCATTTGTCGAGTTCTTTGCGCGGTATCTCCTTTTAGGTAAACAAAAAAATAATGCGTAAGAACTGGTTTGCTATTGGAGCTATATCAAGTAATAATCCGAATCGGTCCATAAATGAATTGAATGCTGAACATTGTAGAAGTCATTGTGTAATATTTCAGTCCACTCGGATAAGAATTGTGCTCTGTAGGGGCTCAAAAAGCAAAATCGGGAGATCGGTTTATAAAGGAGCTGTATTTAGCTAAAAATCGATTCAGACCATATAAGATAAGTATGTTGAAGGTCATGGAAGAAGCCGTTGTTCAAAATTTCTGCCAAATCGGATAAGAATTGCACCCTCTAGCGGCTAAAGAGGTCAAGATCCAAGATCGGTTTAAATGGCAGCTATGCCAGGTTATGGCCCGATTTAAACCTAAATACTAAGCACAGTTGTTGGAAGTGTTTTCAAAACACCACGTGCAAAATTACTGCCCATTGGGATACGAATTGCGTCCTCTAAAAGCTTAAGAAGTCAACATGCAAGATCGGTTTATACGGCAGCTATATAAGGTTATGAACCGATTTTGACCATACTTAGCACAGTTTTTGAAAGTCATATCAAAACACCTCGTGCAAAATTTCAGTAAAATCGAATGAGAAAGCGCATAGCTTTACTCCGTGCTTTCGACAGACAGACTGTGAGGTCCAGAAGTCGTGACGCTCGTTACTGACCACACAATCACCACAAGTGTTAAACCCCAATGAAGTCCTTTGTTTTGTTTATTTTTGCCATTGAATTCTTTTTATACCCTCCACCATAAGATGGGGGGTATACTAATTTCGTCATTCTGTTTGTAACTACTCGAAATATTCGTCTGAGACCCCATAAAGTATATATATTCTTGATCGTCGCGACATTTTATGTCGATCTAGCCATGTCCGTCCGTCTGTCTGTCGAAAGCACTCTAACTTCCGAAGGAGTAAAGCTAGCCGCTTGAAATTTTGCACAAATACTTCTTACTAGTGTAGGTCGGTTGGTATTGTAAATGGGCCATATCGGTCCATGTTTTGATAAAGCTGCCATATAAACCGATCTTGGGTCTTGACTTCTTGAGCCCCTAGAGTGCGCAATTCTTATCTGATTGGAATGAAACTTGCTATGATATCCAACAACTGTGCCAAGTATAGTTCAAATCGGTACATAACCTGATATAGCTGCCATATAAACCGATCATGGGTCTTGACTTCTTAAGCCTCTAGCGTGCGCAATTCTTATCCGATCAGAATGAAATTTTGCACGACGTGTTTTGTTATGATATCCAACAACTGTGTCAAGTATGGTTCAAATCGGTCTATAACCTGATATAGCTGCCATATAAACCGATCTTGGGTCTTGACTTCTTGAGCCTCTAGAGTGCGCAATTCTTATCCGATTGAAATGAAATTTTGCACGACGTGTTTTGTTATGATATCCAACAACTGTGCCAAGTACGGTTTAAATCGGTTTATAACCTGATATTGCTGCCATATAAACCGATGTGTGGTCTTGACTTCTTGAGCCCCTAGAGTGCGCAATTCCTATCCGATTGGAATGAAATTTTGCACGACGTGTTTTGTTATGATATCCAACAACTGAACCAGGTATGGTTCAAATCGGTTCATAATCTGGTATAGCTGTCATATAAACCTATCTTGGATCTTGACTTCTTGAGCCGATTGAGGGAGCAATTCTCATCCGATTTTCTGAAATTTTGCATGAGGTGTTTTGTTATGACTTCTAACTGTGCTAAGTATGGCGTAAATCGATATAGAACCTGCTATAGCTGCCATAAAAACCGATCTGGGATCTTGACTTCTTGAACCTCTAGAGGGCGCAATTCTCATCCGATTTGGCTGAAATTTTGTACAAGGGCTTCTCCCATGACCTTCAACATACGTGTCTAGTATGGTCTGAATCGATCAATAGCTTGATACAGCTCTTATATAAACCTATCTCCCGATTTTGCTTCTTGAGCCCCTACAAGGCGCAATTCTTATCCGAATGAACTGAAATATTACACAATGACCTTTACAATGTCAATCAGCATTCATTTATGGTCCGAATCGGACTATAACTTGATATAGCTCCAATAGCAGTTCTTATTCAATATTCTATGTTTGTCTAAAAAGAGATACCGCGCATAGAACTCGACAAATGCGATCAATGGTGGAGGGTATATAAGATTCGGCCCGGCCGAACTTAGTACGCTCTTACTTGTTGAAAGTCATATCAAAACACCACGTGCAAAATTTCAGTAAAATCGAATGAGAAAGCGCATAGCTTTACTCCGTGCTTTCGACAGACAGACTGTGAGGTCCAGAAGTCGTGACGCTCGTTACTGACCACACAATCACCACAAGTGTTAAACCCTTGTCCTTTGTTTTGTTTATTTTTGCCACTGAATTCTTTTTTGTTATATTAA
Source organism: Stomoxys calcitrans (assembly GCF_963082655.1). Taxonomy (NCBI): domain Eukaryota; kingdom Metazoa; phylum Arthropoda; class Insecta; order Diptera; family Muscidae; genus Stomoxys; species Stomoxys calcitrans. The sequence goes on from NC_081552.1 coordinate 47,011,951, forward strand.
CCATACATTAAATAACTTAGTTGAAAATATATTAAATTGTAATTATATTTCTTGGCCTTAGTCGTCGACCCTCGTCATATTCCAACTTAAATGCCCGACGTCATGACACGTAACGACTTTTGAAAATAGATACCGTACGATGTTAGCAACAAATATCATAGCAAGTGGCTGTGATGATCATAGCCAATGCATACACATTGAGTGTCGCGGAGTTAAATAGTTCGTAAACTACATATCGTTGGGCGACAAACAGCGGCACACGGGCAGACACACATGGTTGCAAGGCCATGTCAGCAGATCGAGTTGAAGTTGCTGCCGTGGTGAGTTGGCTGGTTATAAAAGGGGATGAATGTGACGAATGGGAGCAACCTGTGAAGTAACACGGTTCAACCAGCAGGTCAGGTGGTAAAAAATATCAAGCCCACAGGAAGCAAGTGAGTATACCCAACCAGTGCAAAAAGTGAACAGTGACAGTGCCAACATTGATTTACCTCGTATCTTCGATCCTTCTTACGTGGTGGTGTGCCCGTAAGCAACGTAAACTTTCGTTTCTCTTGTGTCTCCGAGCCTTCTTACGTAGGGACTCCGCCGTGTTCTCGAGATTCCTCGCGTGGTGACGTACCCAAAAGGCTCCTAGCAACTGCCGTATTCGCTCGCGGCACCCTAGACGAGGCTACTTCACATACACGTGACCGACTAACCGTTCCTAACCCCACCGACTTGACGCCTCGATTTTGCTATACGAGGCTTAGCTTAGAAGATATGGCCATTTTAAGTTTTCCAAGTTAAAATTTAATTATTTGCACAATTTTCATGACATTTTTGAGGTTTTGGAAGTGATCACGAATTAACCTTACTTTTGCTCTACGAGACTTAGCTTATCAGATATTTCCATTTTAAGTTTTCCAAGTGAAATTTAAAATTTTTGGCCAATTTTCGAGAGACATGGAGACATGGCCATTTCAAGTTTTCGAAGTAAAAATTAAATTTTTTTGGGAAATTTTCATCAAGCGATCATGTATTAACCTTATTTTTGCTCTGCAAGGCGTAGTTTAGGAGGTATGTCCATTTTAAGTTTTTCTAATGAAATTTGATTTACTAGACAATTTTTCATCAAATTTTTTAATTATTGGAAGTGATCGCGAATTAACCTTACATTTCCTCTATGAGACTTAGTTAAGAAGATATAGCCATTTTAAGTTTTCCAAGCTAAAAATTTAATTTTTGACCAATTCTCATGACATTTTTGAATTTTGTGATAATTTTCCTTTACGAGGCTTAGTTTCAAGTTTTCGAAATAAAAATTTAATTTTTTGGGCGATGAAGATTTTTGAATAATGGGAAGTGATCGCGAATTAACCTTACTTTTTCTCTACGAGGCTTGGTTTAGGATATATAACTTTTACATATCAGGCTTAGTTTAGGAGATATGGCCATTTTAAATTTTCCAAATGGAAATTAAATTTTTTGGGAAATTCATCAAATTTTTGGAAATGTTCACGAATTAATGATCCTGTGGCTCAACGAGGCTTAGTTTTAGAGTTTTCTGCTTCGCGCAATAACCTTCAATGAAATAACCTTGAATGAGATAAGTCGTTATGAACCCAGTCCTCAAAAAAGGAAATACGTTCCATCTAAAAATATGAAATAAAACTTAAACAAATAAAATCGTGCCAAGTTCGGCCGGGCCGAATATTATATACCCTCCACCATGGATCGCATTTGTTAAGTTCTTTGAATTACTTTTTCAAATATATATGAGATATACGAAGTTATTGACAGATATGTATCATACTTGTCATGCCGTATAAGTCACAGAAAAATATCATCAAAAATATCACGAATTGAATAACAGTTGCGCCCCAAAGAGGCTCCGAAAGATAAATTTGGAGATCGGTTTATATGGCAGCTATATCATATTATGAACCGATTTAGATTATACTTGGCACAGTTGTTGGAAGTCATATATATGTTATATGTTAAAAATTTTCAGCCAAATTTGATAAGAATTGCGCCGTCTAGGACTCTAGAAGTGAAATCGAGAGATTGGTTTATATTGCAGATATATCGGGATATCGACTGAATTAGACCATACTTAACACAGTTGTTCGAACTATGTGTGTTAAATCATACCAAAACGATGTGTGTAAAATTTCAACCAAATCAAATACGAATTGCGCCCTCTAGAAGCTGAAGAAGTCTCAAAAATTTGTACAATCTTAACCGATCTACATTTATTAAAAGTATTTGTGCAAAATTTCAAGCGCCTAGTTTTACTCCTTCCAAAGTTAGCGTGCTTTCGACAGACATACGGACGGACGGACGGCACATAGTGTTTTGTTACGATTATCAAGTAGGGTCTAAATCGGTCAATAACTTAATATAGCTCCATTATAAACCGATGTCCCGATTTGACTTCTTGAGTCTTTACAAGCCGCAATTTATATCCGATTTGGCTGAAATTTTACATGCGGTATTCTGTTACGACTTCCAACAACTGTGCCAAATACGTTCCAAATCTGTCGATAACCTGATATAACTCAAATGTAAACCGGTCTCTCGATCATCCTTGTTCGGTTCCTAGAAGCTTTAATATTCTGCTTAAATGATGCCGCTTATTTCTCCTCCCATGACAAAACAATTAAAGTTGGTCTCATTTGTTTAATAACCACAAATCATATTGTGCAATCCGCCATCTCGTTATCAAGATGTCATTTCAAAATTGGTATTGTTCTCCGCACAACGTAAGTGTGCCAGTTAAATAAGAGCAACCCATACAAAGAGAACGTGGAAAAAATGGGGTAGTTTGCTGAGAATGTAAATACAGAACTGACAATTAAATACCGTCAAACTGGCCGGCTGTTTTCAGCTATTCGCGTGAGACCACCTTTATTAATCCACCTTGTTATCCTCCGAAATTTATGAAAATCGATCGAAAATCCGATTTTGGACGAAAAGATTTGCAACATAATTTTATAAGTCCTAAAGTTTTCCTAATTTATTGGAGATAAAATAAGAAAAGGTGGTAGAACTAGAAATCAGAAATACGAAGACATTTCCAAGTTTTAAAAGTTGTAATCTTTTTTCTTTCTTTGCCCACTAATTTTTACTCTATAGATGAAATAAATAAATAATTGAAATCAAATGACCTAGCGAAAACCGTAAGTGTAATATAAATAAAAGTCTGCAAACTAATATTATTTCAACACATTTCCTTACTTAAGGTGGGTATTGAGTTCCTTTTATTATAATCTTTGCATTGTAAAAAGATTTTTTTGGAAGGAAAACAATAATTCAAAAATTAAATTTTAAAATTTTTAAAAAAATATTTCACTGTGTCCAACTCTACGGTCAAAGCCTACAGAACTAATAAATTTATACTAGAATTAATGCTGCTTGCTGGTAGATTTCGATCCTAACTCACTATGAGCTTCGTATCCACTAAATACGAAAGGGTAGAAAAAAGAATGGAGCTGTCTTAAATTAATTCCAGCTCGAGATAGGAAAGAGGTAATGAAATGTGAATTGGCGTAATGTGGACGACCAAAACTAGTTAAAAATAATTTATTCCGCTATATATGTCATGTTTTGGAAGAAATTGGCTTGTCGAAATTCGGCAATTTTTTACATATCCAACAAAATTTTTTCCCAAAATTCTTAGGAGTGAGATTTCTGGAATCCATTTTAGTGTCTTGCTGCATTTGATGTTTTCTGTATTAAAAAAATAAATTCACGGCGAGAAGCCAGTAGGTGTCATTTTATCTAATTAAATTAATTAAATCCAACTTTCTTCGTTCAATGGTTATAAAATATAACAAGTAAAAGCGTGCTAAGTTCGGCCGGGCCGAATCTTATATACCCTCCACCATGGATCGCATTTGTCGAGTTCTTTTCCCGGCATCTCTTCTTAGGCAAAAAAAAAAGGATATAAGAAAAGATTTGCTCTGCTATTAGAGCGATATTTAGATATGGTCCGGTTTGGACCACAATTAAATTATAATTATGTTGGAGACCTGTGTAAAATGTCAGCCAATTCGAACAAGAATTGCGCTCTTTGTGGGCCCAAGAAGTAAAATAGTGAGATCGATTTATATGGGAGCTGTATCGGGCTATAGACCGATTCAGACCATAATAAACACGTATGTCATGAGAGAATCCATCGTACAAAATTTCAGGCAAATCGGATAATAATTGCGACCTCTAGAGGCTCAAGAAGTCAAGTTCCCAGATCGGTTTATATGGCAGCTAAATCAGGTTTTGAACCGACTTTTACTTTATTTGACATAGTTGTTGAAAGTAAGAATAAAAAACATCTTGCGAAATTTCAGCCAAATCGGATAGGAATTGCGCCCTCTAGAAGCTCAAGAAGTCAGGACCCAATATCGGTTTATATGGCAGCTATATCAGGTTATAGACCGATTTGAACCATACTTAGCACAGTTATTGGATATCGCAGCAAAACACGTCGTGCAAAATTTCATTCAAATCGGATAAGAATTGCGCACTCTAGAGGCTCAAGAAGTCAAGACCCAAGATCGGTTTATATGGCAGCTATATAAGGTTATGGACCGATTTGAACCATACTTGGCACAGTTGTTGGATATCATAACAAAACACGTTTTGCAAAATTTCATTCCAATCGGATAGGAATTGCGCACTCTAGAGGCTCAAGAAGTCAAGACCCAAGATCCGTTTATATGGCAGCTATATCAGGTTATGGACCGATTTGAACCATACTTGGCACAGTTGTTGGATATCATAACAAAACACGTTTTGCAAAATTTCATTCCAATCGGATAGGAATTGCGCACTCTAGAGGCTCAAGAAGTCAAGACCCAAGATCCGTTTATATGGCAGCTATATCAAAACATGGACCGATATGGCCCATTTACAATACCAACCGACCTACACTAATAAGAAGTATTTGTGCAAAATTTCAAGCGGCTAGCTTTACTCCTTCGGAAGTTAGCGTGCTTTCGACAGACAGACGGACGGACGGACGGACGGACGGACGGACGGACGGACGGACGGACAGACGGACGGACATGGCTAGATCGACATAAAATGTCACGACGATCAAGAATATATATACTTTATGGGGTCTCAGACGAATATTTCGAGTAGTTACAAACAGAATGACGAAATTAGTATACCCCCCATCTTATGGTGGAGGGTATAATAATTTATTCCGCTATATATGTCATGTTTTGGAAGAAATTGGCTTGTCGAAATTCGGCAATTTTTATACCCTCCACCATAAGATGGGGGGTATACTAATTTCGTCATTCTGATTGTAACTACTCGAAATATTCGTCTTAGACCCCATAAAGTATATATATTCTTGATCGTCGTGAAATTTTATGTCGATCTAGCCATGTCCGTCCGTCTGTCTGTCGAAAGCACGCTAACTTCCGAAGGAGTAAAGCTAGCCGCTTGAAATTTTGCACAAATACTTCTTATTAGTGTAGGTCGGTTGGTATTGTAAATGGGCCATATCGGTCCATGTTTTGATATAGCTGCCATATAAACCGATCTTGGGTATTGACTTCTTGAACCTCTAGAGTGCGCATTTCTTATCCGATTGGGATGAAATTTTGCACGACGTGTTTCGTTATTATATCCAACATCTGTGCCAAGTATGGTTCAAATCGGTCTATAACCTGATATAGCTGCCATATAAACCGATCTTGGGTCTTGACTTCTTGAGCCTTTAGAAGGCGCAATTCTTATCCGATTGGAATGAAATTTTGCAATTTTGTATGGTTCAAATCGGTCCATAACCTTATATAGCTGTCATATAAACCGATCTTGGGTCTTGACTTCTTGAGCCTCTAGAGGGCGCAATTCCTATCCGATTTGAATGAATTTTGACACGTAGTATTTTGTTATGATATCCAACAACTGTGCCAAATATGGTTCAAATCGGTTCATAGCCTGATATAGCTGCCATATAAACCGATCTGGGGTCTTGACTTCTTGAGCCTCTAGAGGTCGCAATTATTATCCGATTTGCCTGAAATTTTGTACGACGGATTCTTTCATGACCATCAACATACGTGTTTATTATGGTCTGAATCGGTCCATAGCCCGATACAGCTCCCATATAAATCGATCTCTCTATTTTACTTCTTGAGCCCCCAATGGGCGCAATTCTAAATCGAATTGGCTGACATTTTACACAGGTCTCCAACATATAATTTAATTGTGGTCCAAACCGGACCATATCTTGATATCGCTCTAATAGCGGAGCAAATCTTTTCTTATATCCTGTTTTGCCAAAGAAGAGATGCCGGGAAAAGAACTCGAAAAATGCGATCCATGGTGGAGGGTATATAAGATTCGGCCCGGCCGAAGTTAGCACGCTTTTACTTGTTTGAAATAATATTTTCTCTACAGATAAAATTTTAATTAAATCAATAAAGCGTAAATTCAGGGAAAATTCATATAGAATTATGTCTTCGAAAATTTTTTGTTAAATGTTGTATTTCGGAATATTTTTATAAAAAAAAAATCTTATGGCATGAAAAATCCATAAAACAAACACCAATCGTTTAAAACAATCACCAAAGTTTTATCTTTTGAAAAAATTATATTGCTATTCGGTCTTTACAAAAAAATGCATTATCCCATTAACGACGAAAAATACTCAGGAATAGAAAAATTCTTGCTCGAGTTAGGAAAGAGGCATCGTAATAAAATTTGGATAAGCGTAAAGTGGAAAACTGCAGCCTGTTACAAAAATTTTTCCCATTGTTTGGGGAAAATTGGCTTTTCAATGCCGGCAATTTTTATACCCTCCACCATAAGATGGGGGGTATACTAATTTCGTCATTCTGTTTGTAACTACTCGAAATATTCGTCTGAGACCCCATAAAGTATATATATTCTTGATCGTCGTGAAATTTTATGTCGATCTAGCCATGTCCGTCCGTCTGTCCGTCCGTCCGTCCGTCCGTCTGTCTGTCGAAAGCACGCTAACTTCCGAAGGAGTAAAGCTAGGCGCTTGAAATTTTGCACAAATACTTTGAGTGCGCAATTCTTATCCGATTGGGATGAAATTTTGCACGACGTGTTTTGTTATGACATCCAACAACTGTGATAAGTATGGTTCAAATCGGTTCATAAGCTGATATAGCTGCCATATAAACCGATCTTGGGTCTTGACTTCTTGAGCCTCTAGAGGGCGCAATTCTTATCCAATTTGAATGAATTTTTGCAAGAAGTATTTTGTTATGATATCCAACAACTGTGCCTAATATGGTCAAATCGGTTCATAACCTGATATAGCTGCCATATAAACCGATCTAGGATCTTGACTTCTTGAGCCTCTAGAGGTCGCAATTATTATCCGATTTGCCTGAAATTTTGTACGACGGATTCTCTCATGACCATTAACATACGTGTTAATTATGGTCTGAATCGGTTTATAGCCTGATATAGCTCCCATATAAATCGATCTCTCTATTTTACTTCTTGAGCCCACAAAGGGCGTAATTCTTATTCGAATTGGCTGACATTTTACACAGGTCTCCAACATATAATTTAATTGTGGTCCAAACCGGACCATATCTTGATATCGCTCTAATAGCAGAGCAAATCTTTTCTTATATCCTTTTTTTGCCTAAGAAGAGATGCCGGGAAAAGAACTCGACATATGCGATCCATGGTGGAGGGTATATAAGATTCGGCCCGGCCGAACTTAGCACGCTTTTACTTGTTTATTTTCCAAAAATCAAACGAAAAAATGTCTCAAAATTCTTAGCCGTGAGATTTCTGAAATTCGTTTTTATGTCTTGTTGCATTTGGTGGTTTCCATATTAACAAAATAAATTTATGCCAATAATCCTACCTCTTTTGACAGCAGGAACGATTTTATGCCAAAATCATTAAAACCACCTTTCTTCACCAAATGGTCATTAAAAAAATTTTTTTTTCAAAAATTTGTAAAATTCAAAAACTATAAAAATGCTACGTCAACACAAATTCCATAAATTATAAATATATTAAATTTTATCAAAATCGGTCAAAGGAATCGAGGGTCAGGCGTAATGGGTTTAAATGTTGTCTTTAAAAATATTTATTGAAATATGTCTATAGAAAACATTTTAGGAAAATGTTCTTTGGGAGAGATAAGCATAATTAAACCACTAAGGAAAGGCAAAAGTCGGGCGCAGCCGACTATACACCCGGTGGTATAGCGTATTACACTACGGGGTCTAAATACATACTACTTTCAATACACGAAACCCATGTTGAAATCTAGTCAGACTTTCATTTTGTATACCTTTTGAAAAACTGAATAGAACCTTATAACAACTTTTTTGGATAGGACTTATGCTACAGACTTTATGGCCATATCGGAGATATATCTAAATCTGGACCGACTTTGATGAAATGCACCACACGTACGAGGACGTTAAGTAAAACACCTCACGCTAAACTTTATAGAACCAAAATTGTAGTAAAGATCGGACCAAAACTGTGGCTTTTACTGTCTTAAAAGGCCATATTAACAGAGAGATATATATGGGAGCTATATCTAAATCTGACTCGATTTTAATGAAATTTTGTAATCATATTGAAACGTTAAATAAAATATGTATCTCTTGCAAAATGCCATATCAGTTGAAAGAAATATCTTCTTATATATACAAAATCAATTTGTGTTTGTTTGTAGGTTTGTTTGTGTGTTCCTTATAGACTCAAAAACGGCTGAACCGATTTTCTTGAATTTTCATAGATGGTGCATAATGATCCCGTGGTGAAAATAGGATACTAAATTTTTTAATATCTAAATAAACGCCAGATCTCAGAGATGGGTAGTGAGATTTAAGCGAAATTTTGTATGCTTTCATTTAGTACCCTAAAATTAACAAGTAAAAGCGTGCTAAGTTCGGCCGGGCCGAATCTTATATACCCTCCACCATGGATCGCATTTGTCGAGTTCTTTTCCCGGCATCTCTTCTTAGGCAAAAAAAGGATATAAGAAAAGATTTGCTCTGCTATTAGAGCGATATCAAGATATGGTCCGGTTTGGACCACAATTAAATTATATGTTGGAGACCTGTGTAAAATGTCAGCCAATTCGAATAAGAATTACGCCCTTTGTGGGCTCTAGAATTAAAATAGAGAGATCGATTTATATGGGAGCTGTATCGGGCTATAGACCGATTCAGACCATAAAAAACACGTATGTTAATGGTCATGAGAGAATCCGTCGTACAAAATTTCAGGCAAATCGGATAATAAATGCGACCTCTAGAGGCTCAAGAAGTCAAGATCCCAGATCGGTTTATATGGCAGCTATATCAGGTTATGAACCGACTTGTACTTTTTTTGACATAGTTGTTGAAAGTAACAATAAAAAACGTCTTGAGAAATTTCAGCCTAATCGGATAGGAATTGCGCCCTCTAGAAGCTCAAGAAGTCAAGTCCCCAGATCTGTTTATATGACAGCTATATCAGGTTACGGACCGATTTCAACCATACTTAGCACAGTTGTTGGATATCATAACAAAATACTACGTGCCAAAATTCATTCAAATTGGATAAGAATTGCGCCCTCGTGCAAAATTTCATTCCAATCGGATAAGAATTGCGTACTCTAGAGGCTCAAGACGTCAAGACCCAAGATCGGTTTATATGGCAGCTATATCAGGTTATAGACCGATTTGAACCATACTTGGCACAGTTGTTGGATGTCATAACAAAACACGTCGTGCAAAATTTCATCCCAATCGGATAAGAATTGCGCACTCTAGAGGCTCAAGAAGTCAAGACCCTAGATCGGTTTATATGGCAGCTATATCAAAACATGGACCGATATGGCCCATTTACAATACCAATCGACCTACACTAATATGAAGTATTTGTGCAAAATTTCAAGCGGCTGGCTTTACTCCTTCGAAAGTTAGCGTGCTTTCGACAGACAGACGGACGGACGGACATGGCTAGATCGACATAAAATTTCACGACGATCAAGAATATATATACTTTATGGGGTCTAAGACGAATATTTCGAGTAGTTACAATCAGAATAACGAAATTAGTATGCCCCCCATCTTATGGTGGAGGGTATACAAATTTGGTATCCAAATTTCGGATGGGGTACCTAGGGGAGCCGCCCCACCCTAAAACATACTAAACATATATTTAGACCAATCACGACAATATGGGACTCAAATGAAAGGTATTTAGGATAAGAAAACGTATCTGATATCCAATTTTTGGACCAAGCGTTAGGACACCCCAACCCCCAAAACACCCCTAAATCGGACATATTTACCGACCATGGCAATTTGGCATTTAAATGGAAGGTATTTGCGAGTCGAATACGAATCTAATATCTAAATTTGGAACCACGTTCCTGGGGGTCCACCCCTCCCCAAAACACCCCCCAAACAGGACTTATTTACTGACCATGGCAATATGGGGCTTAAGTAAAAGGTATTTGAGTGAAGAATTCGAATCTGATATCCAAATATGGGACCAAGGTTTGGGAAGTCGCCTCTCCCCAAAAACATCCTCCAAAGGGGACAAATTTACGACCATAGCAATATGGGGCTCAAATGAAAGGTCTTTGGGAGTAAGTGGATGATGATAAGATGTAGAGTACTTCTCTCCAGCATCGCATAATCGGGTGCAGCAGAGCGGGGACAAAGTGTTTGGGGGGCCGGCTCTCCCCAAAAATATCCCCCAAATTTACGACCATAGCAATACTGGGCTCAAATGAAAGGTCTTTTTGAGTAAAGAACGAATCTGATATCAATATTTGGGAAAAGTGTCTATGGGGCCACTTCACCCCCACAACACCACCCAAATAGGACGTATTTGCTGACTATTGCAATATAAGGCTCAAATAAGAGGGTTTTTAGAGTATAACACGAATCCGATATATATTTTCAAGGCCAACTCACTGAGTGGCCGTCCATCCCCCAAAACACCCCCCAAGCCGGTCATGTTTGCCGTCCATGAAAATATGGGACTCAAATTAATGGTATTTGGAAGTAGACCACGTATCTGATATCAACATTAGGGACCAACTCTCTAGGGGACGTCCCACCACCATAACAACTCCCAAATAGGATATATTTGCTCACTAAGGCAATTTGGGTATTAAAGAGAGTGGAACTAAATTTTTATAGTTTTTAGGGCCAATACGCCAAACTGGACAAATTTGATGATTTTGCAATAAGAAGTTTAAATGAGATTAGAAAAGGAATTTTATATCCAATTTTGAGGCCAATGGCAATATGGGTTCAAATAAATGATATATAGATATATGAGGATAGAGTACGTTGCTGATATATTTTCAGGGCTTAGTGTTTGGGGGACCATCCCAATCCCCAAAACACCCCCAAAGTGAAAAATTTTTCGACCATGCCAATATGTGTCTCAAATGAAAGGTATTTGAGATTAGAAAACGAATTTGATAACCAATTTTAGGGCTATGTGGGGACGCCTATTAGGTATGAGGGGACGCTTCATCCTGTAAACTCCTCCTAAGCCAATGGCAATATGGGGATTAAATAAATAGTATTTGAGAGAAGAGCACGATGCTGATATTTTTTCAGGGCCAAGTATCTAAAGGACCACCTCTCTCCCGAAAACACCACTAAATCAGACATCATGAGAATATCGACTGAAATGAAGTATTTTAAGAATGGAGTACACTTTACATCCAAACTTAAATTCGTAGACCAATAAAGATTATATGTGGTTCAGATAAAGGCACTTATATTGTTATACTGTTAGAGTCAAGCGATATACTATTTCCGTAGCATGGTATTTCACTAAGAGCTCTTTAATTGTCGAAAATAAATATTCCAAGGAAATTTTTGTTCCATATAAAGTAAAAGAAGGCGCAGCGGAGCGGGCCCGGGTCAGCTAGTATGGTACATAAATTGATATAAAAATTTGATCGGATTTTAAAGAAATTTTGCACACGGTTAGAGACGTCAAATGAAACAGCCCATACCAAAATTGTGGCTTTTACAGCCTTAATAGGTGAAATCAGATGAAAGACATATATGGGAGCTATATCTAAATCAGACCTGATTTTCAATTTAGAAATTTTGCACACACATTAAGACTTCACACGAAACATCTCATGCTAAATTTTATAAGGATCGGACCAAAATTGTGGATACCAAAGACTTGAAAGACCACATCGGATGAAAGATATATATGGAAGTCACAACAGAATACTAAATGCAAAACTTCAGCCAAATCGGAAAAAATTGCAGCTTTTAAGAGCTCAAGAAGTCAAATTGGGAGATCGGTTTATATGGGAGCTATATCAGGTTATAAACTGATTCAGACCATACCTGACACAGTGGAGGGAAGTCACAACAGAACACTACATGCAAAATTTCAGACAAATTGGATAACAATTTCGGCTTGTAAAGGCTTAAGAAGTCAATTGAGAGATCGGTTTATATGGGAGCTATATCAGGTTATAGACCGATTTGAACTGTACTTGACACAGTCGTTGGAAGTCATAAAAAAACTTCGAGGGGCTCAACAAATCAAAACGAGAGATCGGTTTATATGGGAGCTATTGGGTTGCCCGAAAAGTAATTGCGGATTTTTTAAAAGAAAGTAAATGCATTTTTAATAAAAATTAGAATGAACTTTAATCAAATATACTTTTTTACACTCTATTTCTAAAGTAAGCTAAAAGTAACAGCTGATAACTGACAGAAGAAAGAATGCAATTACAGAGTCACAAGCTGTGAAAAAATTTGTCAACTTCGATTATATGAAAAATCCGCAATTACTTTTTGGGCAACCCAATATATCCTGTTATGGATCGATTCGGATCGTATATCAGCACAGTTGTTGGAAGTTTTAATGGAACACTACGTGCAAAATTTCAGCCAAGTCGGACAAAAATTGCGGCTTGTAAGGGCTCAAGAAGTCAAGTCCGGAGATCGGTTAATATCGGAGCTATATCAGGTAATAGACATATTCAGATTGTACTTCGCACAGTTGTTGGAAATCATAAGGGAACACTACGTGCAAAATATCAGCCAAATCGGACATAAATTGCTTCTTCCAGGGGTTCAGGGAGTCAAGTCGTTAGATGGATTTATATGGGAGCTATATTTAAATCTGAATCGATATAGCCCATTTGCAGTATCCGACGATATCCATTAATATTAGGAATCTGTGCAAAATCTCAATCGGCTACTTTTATGCGTTTGACCACTATCGTGATTTCGACAGACGGGCGGACATGGCTAGATCGACTCAGAACGTCGAGACGATCAAGAATATATATACTTTACTAGCCGAACCGGGCCCGGTCCGCTGCGCCTTCTTTAACTCTCTAATATCTTTTTAGGGTGGGGACACTTCACCCTGCATGGGGAAATCGAATTCGTGCCATTGCAGCCTATGACGCTGAACGCGTTCGAATCCTGGCGAGAACATCGGACAAAGCGGGGTTTATCCCAAAATTTTTCCCAAAGAAAGATCTCTTATCATTGAGTTTAAACTTGAATCGGAGAGAGCTCATTGGCCAAATCGGACTATATTTGGATATAGCTGCCATATAAACCGATTTACGGACCTTAAACCTAGGTTAGGTTAGGTTGAAAAGAGGGTGCAGATATTAATCCGCCCCATGCCACTATGGACATACACCTAAGCCAGTAATCGGCTTGTTGTGCGCTCTAAAAACTATAAAGTAACCTCAAAAAAGAAAATTTTAAGTTAGGAATTCCGTGCTACTTAAAAAATCCTTAATTGTTTTCAATGGCACTCCCCTAAGTTGTGTCTCCACCCAAGTACCGTTATCTGTTGTACGCGAAAGCCGAGCAATGACAAAGGAAATGCTCCAACGTCTCATCATCTTCCCCGCATGCCCTACACATGCTATCACTTGCCCCACCGAATTTACATAAGTGAGCTCGTAGTCCTATGTGTCCCGTTATGATACCAATAGCTATACTGTCCTCCTTCTTGCTTCCTTGCAGTAATAGCCTCGTCTGATCACGATCTGGATCCCCCCATAGGATTTTCGCCGTCCTACCGACCGTTTTGCTGTTCCACAATGTTGCATGCACATTCGTCGCCCACTTCCTTAACTCGGGCTGCGTCGACCCGAAAGGCTTCGGGCTAACCAAGTTTATTGACGGCAGTCCTCTGACCTTCACCGCCAAATCGTCTGCCCTTTCATTTCCTCTTACTCCGTTATGGCCCGGCACTCAAACGATGCGGATTTTCCCATCCTCCGAGAAGGCGTTAATCTCCTTCGTACATTGCAAGACTGTTCGTGACCTTACCGTCCAGGTTGTTATTGCCCTTATGGCAATTTTACTGTCGGTAAAGATGTTCACACTCGACGTCCTCGTGTTAGCACCACACCACGCATTCCGTGATCGACCGTATCTCCGCCTGCAGGATCATCTTATGGTCAGGCAGTCTAAAACAGATGTCAGTACCTGGGTTTTCAATGTAAACCCCCAGGCCCACTCTGTCTCTGTCTCTCCAGATGGCAATACTAGGGTTCCGTCAATCCAAGACTGTGCCGATGGCAGCAGTGCCTCGCACTTCACTTCAAGGTTCATCTCAGGTATCCGATCGGAAACCTCTTCCCTTCCTTCCAGGTTTCCTATCGTCGCCTCGATTATACCGCGATGGTATGAGCTGCTCCCATCCTCAATCCATTCTCCTATCGCCTTAAGTCTCAAGCCGCAGTGGCTGCCTCACACTTAATCTGTATGTCAATGGGTCGGATATCTAGAATAGTCTCCAGTGCTCTAGTGGGCGTGGTCCTCATCGCTCCTCCTATCGCAAGACAACATGTTCTCTGAACCTGTTATATGGTTCTTATGTTGCACTTTTTCTCCATAGCAGTCCATCAAACTACTAAGGCGTAAGGTCTAATCACGCTCCTGTAAGCCAGTGGACTATCTTAGGTCTAATCACGCTCCTGTAAAGCCAGTGGACTATCCTAGGATTCAGACCCCATTTCGAGCCTACGGCCCGTCTACATAGTGCCCAACATCTGTGAGCCTTCTCAGTATGCTCCTGAATGTGACACTTCCAATTCAGTTTCCTGTCCAAGATCGCACCTAAGTATTTGACCTTGTCAGATATCGAAATCGTCTTATTGAGGAAACGTGGTGCGTTAAATTGGCCCACCTTTGTCTTCCTTGTGAACAGGCATATTTCAGTCTTCTCTGGGTTAAAATTGAGACCCTAAATCTAGCTCAGTCATATGCCATATGCAAGACCCTTTCGGCCCTTCTGCATAACTGGTTCGGATCCTTAGCCCTAAGAAGTATTATAACATCGTCTGCATAGCAGACGGGTTCAAATCCCTCCTCAGTCAGCATCCGTAATAGGTGGTCACCCATAGGAGTGGCGATAAAATGCCTCCCTGTGGTGTGCCCTGTGCTACTTTCTCCCTTATATTTATGCCATCTGACACACAATTTATCCACCCGTTCCTTAGCATATGGTTTATCCAGTCTTACAGGACCGGGTCCACCCGGTACTGTTCTAAGGATTAGATCAGTGTGTCGCTCCACACATTGTTAAAAGCCCCCTCGATGTCAATGCATACCTGGCGGTGTGTACGTTTTGGCATCGAATAATTCTTCTATTTTATGCACAACCTCGTGCAGGGCAGTCTCCACCGACCTTCCCTTGACATAGGCATGCTGTTTGTATTTGAGCAGTTCACTGGATGTCATACTATTTTTCATGGTGTCCACAATACGTTCCATTTTGAGTAGAAAGGATGTACCCATAAGCCTGTCTGTAGGTCTTTGGTGTCGCATAACTTGCCTTGCCGGGCTTGGGTATAAACACCACCCTTGCCTCCTGCCAGGCTTTCCGAGTATATGAAAGTCCTATGTACACTGTGATATTTTGGCCAGACGAGGCGCCAGATAGTCTGCCTCTTTCTGTAGTAACGCCGGAAATATTGAATTAGGTCCGGGTGACTTAAATGGTTTGACGCTCCTTAAGGAGTCCTTCTCCATAAATTCCGTTATTGTAAACCTTCGATCAACGTCATTATATCAAGATTCCGGTGTCTCCGTGAGTCCCTTCGTATCCTGTGGAAAATAGGTTTTCATCAAAAGCCTCAACATGTCCTCTGTTGTCTCTGCTCTACTAAAGTTTCCGTTTGGACATAGGTTTTTGAGAGAAACTTTTTTTACCCTCCACCATAAGATGGGGGGTATACTAATTTCGTCATTCTGTTTGTAACTACTCGAAATATTCGTCTGAGACCCCATAAAGTATAAATATTCTTGATCGTCGCGACATTTTATGTCGATCTAGCCATGTCCGTCCGTCTGTCCGTCCGTCTGTCCGTCCGTCTGTCTGTCGAAAGCACGCTAACTTCCGAAGGAGTAAAGCTAGCCGCTTGAAATTTTGCACAAATACTTCTTATTAGTGTAGGTCGGTTGGTATTGTAAATGGGCCATATCGGTCCAGGTTTTGATATAGCTGCCATATAAACCGATCTTGGGTCTTGACTTCTTGAGCCTCTAGAGTGCGCAATTCTTATCCAATTGGAATGAAATTTTGCACGACGTGTTTTGTTATGATATCCAACAACTGTGCCAAGTATGGTTCAAATCGGTCCATAACCTGATATAGCTGCCATATCAACCGATCTTGGGTCTTGACTTCTTGAGCCTCTAGAGGGCGCAATTCTTATCCGATTGGAATCAAATTTTGCACGACGTATTTTGTTATGATATCCAACAACTGTGCCAAGTATGGTTCAAATCGGACCATAACCTGATATAGCTGTCATATAAACCGATCTTGGGTCTTGACTTCTTGAGCCTCTAGAGTGCGCAATTCTTATCCGATTGGAATGAAATTTTGCACGACGTATTTTGTTATGATATCCAACAACTGCGCCAAGTATGGTTCAAATCGGACCATAACCTGATATAGCTGTCATGTAAACCGATCTTGGGTCTTGACTTCTTGAGCCTCTAGAGTGTGCAATTATTATCCGATTGGAATGACATTTTGTACGACGGATTCTCTCATGACCATCAACATACGTGTTTATTATGGTCTGAATCGGTCTATAGCCCGATACAGCTCCCATATAAATCGATCTCTCTATTTTACTTCTTGAGCCCCCAAAGGGCGCAATTCTTATTCGAATTGGCTGACATTTAACACAGGTCTCCAACATGTAATAATATAATAATGGCAGAGAAAATCTTTTCTTATATCCTTTTTTGCCTAAGAAGAGATGCCGGGAGAAGAACTCGGCAAATGCGATCCTGGTGGAGGGTATGTAAGATTCGGCCCGGCCGAACTTAGCACCCTTTTACATGTTTCTTATATCCTTTTTTGCCTAAGAGGAGATGCCGGGAAAAGAACTCGACAAATGCGATCCATGGTGGAGGGTATATAAGATTCGGCCCGGCCGAACTTAGCACGCTTTTACTTGTTTATCTTGTCGGCGTCATTAACGCTATCGACCTGTTCGCAAAAAAACTATCAGGAGGTACGTTTTGCCGTTCTGGTAATATTATCGTATTCCTTGAGCCATGTGTAATACACATCCCAACGAACTACCGACATGCTCTGTTAAAAATCTGCGGACCTCTTTCCCAATATTGCGAATCTCCCCGGTCATCCAGGGTTTTTCTTGGGCTTATTTTCTTTCCCGAAGAGGACAACTATCTTTGAAGGGCCCACCCAGTGCAGTCGTAATCCTGTTGACATTTTCGTGGACAATCTAAATTATCTTGCCCAAGTCTTCTTCTGAGTAGCCTTCCGAATTTAGTCCAGTTGGTTTTAAACTTATTGCGGAAGCTTATCGGATTCGGCGCTGGCCGTGCTATTCTAAAGCTAATGTAGCGATGGTCAGAGAAAGAGTGTTCCATGAAGACCTTTCAATTCTGAACCTCATCGATCAGATTTTCCGAACATATCGTCAAATCTAATACCTCCTCCCTAATCCTATTAACAAAGGTAGCGGTGTTACCAATATTAAGTGTTATTAGGTCGTTAGTATTCAAGAACTCTGCCAGGGCTTGGCCCTCCTTATAAGTGTAGGTGCTTCCCCACGAAATGGGGTGAAAGTTCTCATTGCACCCTATTAGTACCTCGTTTCCTGTCTGTTCTACTTTTCTCTCCAGCCGTTGCAGCCCCGACGTGGGTGGCGATGTCGGAGAGTCGAAAGGCACATAAAGTGATGTCAGGTATGCTCCACCGTCTCCCTGTCTCACCACTGTTGCATCCGACGTTGACAACTCTGGGGAAAATATATAATTAAAATTTCAATGACAAATAACGCAGGTCCTCGGCCGAGTACCACTGTTAGCATAGAATAATTGGTAGTTGATATGGTTTAGTCCAGAGACTTCGTTCCGGGTCGTCCATGGCTCCTAAATTAAGGCAATATGAATCTTGCCCTTGCTGATTTTCTCCGTCAGAGCGTGCGTAGCAGTCTCGCTCCGGTGGAGGTTTATCTGGATTACCTCAATCATTGGTCCTCCAGTAAATGGGCATCTTGGGAGTAGGTGATGATCTCATCATCTGCTCCCTGTTCTTTTGACTGCATTGACTTTTCTGTCACTGCAATGCCTGATGTCATCGTTTTAGGTTCCTTGCCTAGTCAAGTCTTCCGACTTTTTATAAAGTCGGTAATGGTTCCATCGTCGGGTCTCTCTTCGTTAAGCTTTATTGGGTTTCCATCCCCTATTCTGCCTGGTGTCTCAATACTAGGATCTTTGCCTATCTTAGCCTTCCACATCTTAAGTAAATGGGCTTCCTGGGAGTAGGTGATGGTACCATCATCGGCTCCCTATTCGTTGGGTTGCACTGAGTCTCTTACCGCTGCGCTGCCTAATGTTTCAATATTAGGATCTTTACCTATCCCAGTATTCCGAATCTTTAAGTCGGTGTTGGGTCCGTCGTCGGGTTCATGTTTGTTAAGCTGTGTTGGGTCTCTCGCCACTGCACTGCCTGATATTTTAGTATTAGGAACATTGCTTCTCCTAGTCTTTCCAAAATTGAGAGATGCCGTGATTTTCTCTTTGTCGGCCCCCTGTTTGTTGGGCGGTGTTGAGTCACCTGCCACTGCACGGCCTATCGTAGTCTTCCCAATCTTGAGAAAGACAGCATTGCTCCCGTAGTGCGCCATGCCTTTAGTCTTACCCAAACTTATCACGGAGACTTGATCAATGCCAACCACAAAGAGAGTTCCTGCCTTCTTCTCCTCCCTGTGGAAGACCTCCAACTTCTCTGCGACGTTTGGTCCCAACATGCGTTTGCCCAAGAATCCCAACATGCGTTTCGTCGCAAATTTACTGCCCCATCCCTTGATGAAGACCGTAGCCTTTGTGATCTGGGGCATATCCACCTTTCTCACAAGGTCGGGCTTCGCGCCCTCCCAGGGAGCGTGAATACCTCTGACTGGCTGTTTAACGGTATCAATACATTTCGCCGACGCAAAACGCAGCGTAAAATATTCCTTCTAAACTCGCAGCTCATCATTTGTATCGGTGGACCCTCTACAGAGTTCCAGACATGTTAAAAAATCCGATCGTTAACCAGATCTTCCACTTGGGATGATCTGGTGGAATCCTTCCGATATTGATGACTGCATACGTCAGCTCATCTCTGTTGTGCTTCCTTGCCACTCTGGCGTAAGAGGGCGGCTCCTTACCATTCTCAGCGACCATCTTCCCTTTCCGTGATGGCTGTGGCCTTTTGGAAGTCACAGTTCTCCATGAAGACTCAGGGGCCGTGCGCGCTTCCTTCGCTCCTGTTCCAACTGTGTCCACTTCCGCAGGACACTGTCTGGAGTCTCTATTGCGGGATGGCTGGCTTGGTTTTCCCAGAGTACTTGGAAGCGGGGAGCTCTTTTTCTTCTTCAGTATTTTAACAGTGTTATGCTCTTCGGGAGATCTGATTCATTTTGCAGCTTCCGTAGTAGTGCTTGGAATGTCAGTTCTATTCCTTTCAGCATCCTGCACTTTCGCCCGATTACGCTGCCGATACATACTCCTCTGTCTTCTTCGTCGTGCACCGGATCGCTTTCTCGGTCTGCTTGTGAGCTTAGGAAAGTCATTGCTCACTTTTGCTGTCATCCCGATGCCCTCATCTCTCGATTCGGCTGCGATGACTGTTTCATTGACACAGTCGCTGTCTGAATCCGAGTCAAAAACACCGAAAAATACAATCATCTTGAATGCGAACAACAATCTGCTTTGATGCAAACTGACTCATATCAAAATCACTTTAGAGATAATTTCCGATCTAAGGAAATATTTTTGAAAGAACAAAAACAATCATTTTTGCTTTGTACCAATTTCGATCTTCAAAAGTTTTTGAGCACACCTCATGGCAAAATGTGACATTATTTTATTCCAAACTAAAGTAGCGCAAAGGAATGAATTATTTTATTCCCGGAACTATGCGTACTACAACGAAAGCATATACGAGAACGGTACTAGAAATGGTTAATCAAAAGTTATTCAATAAAAACCGTCTACTGTAAAATTTGGTTTCCGTCGCTTAGACCATTTTCGCGGGAAGGGCTCGATTCAAGTATAAATCCTTCCCACCAAATTTTGATAGAATCGGTTAACAAATCACCCCATTATTGCAATATTAGTCCAAATCGGACCAACATATATATGGAAGCTATATCCAAATCTGAACCGGTTTTTTCCAATTTCCATAGGCTTAGACGATCGGATGAAAATTGCGACAAGCCTAAACCAAATTTAACGTCAATACATCTCGTTCATATTTTGGTAAAAGTGAGCTCAATATGTCCTTAATGAAATTTCATAAGTTCAATTTTGGTATACAAAACATCAAAAAATTGTAATTTTGGTCGTTTTTTTTCTATTTCCGCCCATTGTGGTCCAGTATCGATTACAAAATCGATAGCCAACGAAAATTTCTCAAACATTTTTTTTTGGTTTGCTTACTTCATCCAAATTCTATTTTTGTAGTAAATTCCCCAGCATTGATTTTGCATAATGTCAGATCTTGGTCAAAACTAAATTTTCCTCTGTCAATTTGTCGTCCACATCTGAGAATATGTAATACTAGGTGCCTCCTTAACATAGGCCACAAAATCAAAAGGTATGAAAATGAAGAAATTTATATTTGTCAAGGCATTTACTACGTCTTAGGCCCAAGGGTCCGTCATGAATGAATCACGTATTATATTTGCAATTGACTTGTAGAGCAAAAAGTAAAATTTACCCTACAACATTACAAGAAATCATAGTGTCATGAAGCGTTGTGCTACAGGGTGTGAGGATTGCTTTTATTGTTCAAAAAGTATAACATACTCTGGGGCGTTTACGATAAAGTAAATAGTACTACAAATGCGCACTTGTAGTAAAACTGCACACACCAGAAATGCAATCGCATACATTTGCAAAACATTTCTTCGTTCTCTTTCTACTATAGCACTTTCATCAGTACTTCCCCTAAAATACGGCTTTTGTACAGCTTTATATTAGTATGCGACAAGCATACGAAATAATAGGGGTTTATGGTGAATGTTCATTGCAATGGAATAGTTTGTCCTCAAATGCACATGCTCTGGCTCTCTTATCGCGTATTTATGACCATTTCATGGGAAATTGAGCAATAAATCTAGCTTTGCCTTAATTTTGCGGCACTCAGAGCAGATGTCACCTCTGACAGTGTACAATAATCAATGACATGCCATTACAATTTCAGTCGTTATGCACCTGCAATTGCAACATGCACCTTGTGCGCATACTGGGCTTTAAGGGTTAGTGCTAGGCTGCGCCTGGAAATATGCAATGATTTTATTGGCTGTTGTAAAGAGAGAATATAGGGGAATTAAACAGCCTTCTCATTGGTTGTTCAAGATATAGGGGAGCTTTTTTGACGCATGCTTTTGGCAAAATCGCTTTGGGGAGAGAGTGAGAGAGCATCGGAGAGTTTTTTTTAAAGCGCATTATCATAAATTACCGTTATATGCTCCCTAAAATCCTTAGGGAACCTCAGATGGTATATGACACAACCCTACTCAAAGTTTATGGTGAGCAAAGGAATTTATCAGAGTGGTGGCAAAATTTAGGTGGTGTTTTCAATGATTTTTTGTTTGTTTTGGAGAGTTTCATTGTTGAAGCATAATTTCTTGTTGTTGTGAATGGAAGAGAGAGAGATGGGCAAGCAGACAATGGACAGACAAATAGTATAACAAGGGATGCATGCAACAGCAAGTTGCCGGCTGTAATGCAACGTCTATGAAAAGATATTTGTGTGTTTCTGTGTTCGTGTTTTCAATTATATGTAAAGGATATCAAGCACAAGTAGGAAGCATGGAAGGAAGATGGTTTGCTTTTGTAAGGTTGTTATTTACTTGCTGACATTGATGCACTGAATTTGTTTCAATAGGACAAACAGTGGTGGCATAGATACATTTACCCAGCCTCAACAAGTTGTAGTAACAAACAGAACAGGCCAGAATGGAATGGTTTGGAAATTTTTTAGAAGTATTTTCCACGATTATTTGTTTTTAAGTTCTTCGTTTCTCGTATTATAACCTTGATTTTGGCAATTATTTTTTTTACAGAAAATTTAATTTATCATAGACAATTCTCTTTAATATATGTTCATAAGGAATTTCCTCAGATATCCTTTAAAAGAAAAAAAATATTTCATATTATATTCCTCGGACCAAAAGTTCCAGAAATACAAAACAACTTAAATCGTTCTTAATACGGCCGGGCCGAATCATGGGACCTCTTTCCATGGTTTCTTCTAAAAATGTCCACAAATGAGCTTAGTTGAAGGGGATATGTACAAAAATACTAGGGAGCGTAGAAAACTAATCGGTTTATAGGGGAGTTACATATATCAGGTTATAGACTGATTTGGACAAAATCTATCATCGGTGGAGGAAGGCTTAATGAACCATTACTTGCAAAATTTCGTCCAAATTGGATAACAATTGCGGCTCCCATGGGCTCAATGTTGAAAACCAAGAAATCGGTTTATGCCAAGTACGGTTGCACGAAGTTTTTATACCCTCCACCATAGGATGGGGGGTATACTAATTTCGTCATTCTGTTTGTAACTACTCGAAATATTCGTCTGAGACCCCATAAAGTATATATATTCTTGATCGTCGCGACATTTTATGTCGATCTAGCCATGTCCGTCCGTCTGTCCGTCTGTCCGTCCGTCCGTCCGTCCGTCTGTCTGTCGAAAGCACGCTAACCTCCGAAGGAGTAAAGCTAGCCGCTTGAAATTTTGCACAAATACTTCTTATTAGTGTAGGTCGGTTGGTATTGTAAATGGGCTATATCGGTTCATGTTTTGATATAGCTGCCATATAAACCGATCTTGGGTCTTGACTTCTTGAGCCTCTAGAGTGCGCAATTCTTATCCGATTGGAATGAAATTTTGCACGACGTGTTTCGTTATGACATTCAACAACTGTGCCGAGTATGGTTCAAATCGGTCTATAACCTGATAAGCTGCCATATAAACCGATCTTGGGTCTTGACTTCTTGAGCCTCTAGAGTGCGCAATTCTTATCCGATTGGAATGAAATTTTACACGACGTGTTTTGTTATGATATTCAACAAATGTGCCGAGTATGGTTCAAATCGGTCCATGTTTTGATATAGCTGCCATGTAAACCGATCTTGGGTCTTGACTTCTTGAGCCTCTAGGGGGCGCAATTCTAATCCGATTTGAATGAATTTTGGCACGACGTGTTTTGTTATGATATCCAACAACTGTGCCAAGTATGGTTCAAATCGGTTCATAACCTGATATAGCTGTCATATAAACCGATCTGCGATCTTGACTTCTTGAGCCTCTAGAGGTCGCAATTATTATCCGATTTGCCTGAAATTTTGTGCAACGGATCCTCTCATGACCATCAACATACGTATTATGGTCTGAATCGGTCTATAGCCCGATACAGCTCCCATATAAACCGATCTCTCTATTTTACTTCTTGAGCCCACAAAGGGCGCAATTCTTATTCGAATTAGCTTACATTTTACACCGGTCTCTAACATATCATTTAATTGTGGTCCAAGCCGGACCATATCTTGGTATCGCTCTAATAGCAGAGCAAATCTTTTCTTATATCCTTTTTTTGCTAAGAAGAGATGCCGGGAAAAGAACTCGACAAATGCGATCCATGGTGGAGGGTATATAAGATTCGGCCTGGCCGAACTTTGCACGCTTTTACTTGTTTTTAGAACACTGCGTGCATAATTTCAAGCAAATGGGATAACTATTGCGGCTTCCAGGGGCTCAAGAAATAAAATCGGGAGATCGGTTTATATGAAAGCCATATCAGATTGTAAACCGTCTTGGACCAGACAAACCACGGATATTTGTAGCCATAACAAAATACTCCGTGCAAAATGTCAGCCAAATTGAACAAAATTTAAGACTTCTAGGGTCAAGTCAAATCGAAAGAAAACTTTGAGCCACCGACGCACACTGGGATAGAATCGAAAAGTGCGACTTGAGAACAGATAGAGATAACTCTTTGAAATTAGAGAAGGTGTTATCGAGATCATATGCAACTTTTCAAGGCCCTAAGTGGTCCGGGCTGCTCTTGGCAGGCCATTAAAGTTGGTCTACTCGGCATATCGAAAAATTGGTTGAGATGCCAATTCTTTATTTGTCGACGGATTTTCAAAACTTTCGCTCTATAGCTCTTAAAACTCTCAAAAAAAAAGAAATAAAAGGTATGCCATATCTCCACTGGTTTCGGGCTTATTCGACTTAAAATTTTTATTTTTGTAAAGTTTTGGCCGCGACTGGCTTTGTATTTACGGTTGATGGAAGCATTTGTAGCTTGATTTTCATTCTGATGCACGATTTAAATTGGTGACAATATTTATAATGACTTTGCTGCTGTACGCGTCAACATCCGATAATATTTGAAAAAGTGGATTCTTTGCATTTTTAAGTGAAGTTCGAACAAGATATGTCACTTTATACGGGTAAAATATGCGCTTCAAAATAAAAAATTGGAATCGAGTTCTCAAAACGCAAAGCCAAGATCCCTCATTCGTAGAGATGGGCGATGGATAC
Source organism: Stomoxys calcitrans (assembly GCF_963082655.1). NCBI lineage: Eukaryota > Metazoa > Arthropoda > Insecta > Diptera > Muscidae > Stomoxys > Stomoxys calcitrans. The sequence continues at coordinate 47,037,010 of NC_081552.1, forward strand.
CTGGTAAGTTGTGTTAATTGGGTAAATAACCGGGTATTTACCCACATCTACCCAACAGCTGAGTACTTATAATTTTGCAGATTTCTTGGCTATACAAAACACTTTGTAAACAATGTTTGTGATGTCGTATTCTTTGTATATAAATCTGATCTTCTGATCTCATAAAATCGGAATATAGTTATATGTAGCCGCTATATAAATCGATTTCCGGACTACAAGTCTTGAGGAAATTAATTGCTCGTTTTTCATCCAATTTTGATGAAATTTGGTATCGCGAGTTCTGGCCGATCCACTACTATGATATGTGGATCAGATCAGACCATGTTTGGGTATGGCTGCCGACTGCCCGATCCCCAGATATAGGGTATTAAGGCCATAAAAGATCTGTACCACATTCAACAAAAAGGTGTAGAGACTTTCACAAATCACTGTGCCAAATTTCATCGAAATGGGATGAGAAATGTTCCTTTTATACGCTCAATACTTTATATCAAGGGATCGGTCTATATGGCAGCTATTTCCAAATATGGTCCGATTCGGACCACATTCAACGAAAAGGTGTAGAGGTCTACCAAAATTCACTGTGCCATATTTGATCTAAATCGGAAGAAAAATTCCACTTTTATGGGCTCAATACTCTATATCGGGAGATCGGTCTGTATGGCAGCTATATCCAAACATGGTCCGATCTCGACAACGTTCAACAGAAAGTTGTCTACCAAATCTCACTGTGCCAAATTTCTTCGAAATCAGATGGAAAATGAGAAATTTATTTCCCCAAGACTTTGAAGTAGGGAGATCGGTCTATATAGTTGCTAGATATAACTTTATTCCGATCTTATGAGATCAGGGAGTTAGTTTTATATATAAAGAATAAAAAATTAAAGAAACTGGTACAATGTGTTTTCAGTTACCAAAATATCTGAAAATTTATAAATACCCAAGTAATTATTGCATAAATACCCAAGAAATACCCACGGATTGGGAATTCAGGAGGGAGTGGACACTAATCCGCCCCATTCCACTATGAACATACACCTAGGCCAGTAATCGGCTTGTTGTGCGCTCTAAATACTAATAAAAAGTAACCTCGAAAAAGAAAATCGATGTCTACACCTCGAATTATTCGTCTAAGACTCCATAAAATGTATATATTCTTGATTGTTTCAACGATCTGAGTCGATCTAGCTGTCCGTCTGTCGAAATCATGATAGCGGTCACACGCATAAAGCTAGCCACTTGAAATTTTGCACGATACTTCATTTTGATGTAAATCGTTGGGGATTGCAAATGCGCCATATCGGTTTAGGTTTGTATATAGCTCCCGATCTCCCGATTTGTTTTCTTGAGTCCCTGGAAGTCGCAATTTTTGTTCGATTTGGCTGAAATTTTGCATGTAGTATTCTGTTATGGCTTCCAATAACGGAGCTAAGTGTGATTCAAATCGGTCTATATCCTGATATAGCTCCCATAAAAACCGATCTCCCGATTTGATTTTTTAAGCCTTTACAAGCCGAAATTCGTATCCAATTTGTCCAAAATTTTTCATGTAGTGTTCTGTTATGACTTCCAACCACTGTGTCAAGTACGGTCTGAATCGGTTTATAAACTGATATAGATCCCATATAAACCGATCTCCCGATTTGATTTCTTGAGTGCTTACAAGCCGCAATTTTTATCCAGTTTGGCTGAAATTTTGCAAGTAGTGTTTTGTTATGACTTCCAATAACTAAGTGAAGTACGGTTCAAATCGGTCTATAACCTGATATATCTCCCATATAAGCCGATCTTCCGATTTGAATTCTTGAGCCCTTAAAAGCCCGAAACTATGTCCGATTTGGCTGAAATTTTGCATGTGATGTTTTGTTATGACTTCCAAGAATTGTGCCAAGTACGGTCTTAATCGGTCTGTACCTTGATATTGCTCTTATATAAACAGATCTCCCGATTTGACTTCTTGAGTATTTACAAGCCGAAATTTTTGTCCGATTTGGCTGAAATTTTACATGCGGTATTCTGTTACGACTTTCAACAATTGTGCCAAATACAGCTCAAATCAATCTATAACCCGATATTGCTCCCGTGTAAACCGGTCTCTCGATCATCCTTGTTCGGTTCCTAGAAGCTCTTATTTTTGCAGGTATGACAGAAGTTTGATATGTAGAATAAAATTATGCCCTGCAACTAAATTTACTTTGCATAAATTTTTAGTAGAATTCATGATGGTGGGTTCCCAAGATTCGGCCCGGCGAACTTAACACGCTTTTACTTTGTTTTACTTCATATGTCCCCAAACACATGTAAAAAATTTTTTATACCAATTCGAAGGGCAACTTTGAGTAACCGACGCGACGTAGGCAAGTCTAAATGTGAAAAAGAACTTTTTCAATTTGGAGCTACAGTGGGTGGGAAATTTGAGTTTGCTATCGGACTTCGTTAGCCAATTTAGTCCATAGCGAAAGAACGATAATCTTTTTGTTTAAAATTTAATTCAATTTGTTTATTATTGTAGTTTTTTATTTAATTTTTATTATTTTAATAACTTAATTTTATTTACACCATAGGGTGGGGGTATACTGATCCAGTCATTCCGTTTGAAACACCTCGAAATATTGATCCGAGTATGTTGTTCTTGATCTGTAAAGTATATATATATTCTTGATCGTCTTGACATTCTAAGTCAAAAGTCTGACCGTCTATCCTTCAAAATCATAATATCGGTCGAACGAATGAAGCTAAACGTTTGAAATTTTGCACTGATACTTCTGATTGATGTGGATGCAATGGGCTATATTGATTCAGATTTTCATTTAGCCTCCATATAAACTGATACCGGTTTTGGGTTTTAAGCAAGTAGAGACCTCAATTTTCATTCGATTTGACTGAAAGACTTTGGCACAATGACTTCTATTATGATTTCTAATATCCTCTCCAAGTATGATCCGAATCTGTCTATTCCTGCATTTGAATAGTTGAGTCCCTAGAAGCCTCAATTTTCACCAGATTTGGGTGGAATTTGGCACAACGACTTTCATTATGACTTCCAATATCCGTGACAAATTTTATCCAAATAGGTCAATAAACTTGGATTGGATTTCCTTGCCCTCCAAGACTCCAAGTCTCACACAGAAAGGATCCATGAAGCCTGACTTGGCCGAAATTTTGTAAACATTTATTTTAAAAATTTAATTAAAAAATGCATGCAAAATTTTCAGAAATATTTTTATGTTTTTGGAGTAGTCAATTTAGTTGCTTTGTTGTATGTCTGCTCACATGGATAGTTTAGCAGAATGACCACATATTTTAATTTAATATGGAGCATTTCACAAATCTCTAAAAATCCATAGTACCCATTGACTACGACCGATTGTTGTTATTTATACTCCTCCCTCATTTGGATTTGCTTAATAGGGGATGTGCAATGTAAAAATCAAAGAAAGCTTTTTTGGAGACATACTGTCTGGTGTTCTCTCATTCTCATCATAGTCTCCACAAGAGAAAAAGCAAACTCTCAGCATATGTTAAGGCGAATTATGTTTAACGGCATATATTCGCTTCAAACTCTAAAGCTTATCATAGCCAAAAAGCTTGATAGCGCCAACGAAATGCAAAACAAATTTTTTCAAACTTCATTTACTTTAATTCCAAGTCTATTATGATAAAATTGAACAAACGAGATTATTCTCAAATCTTGACTGGAAATAAATTAATTGTTTATATAAAATGTTCTAGGTGCCTTTGTTATTGGAATTTCTTAAGAGATTTTTTTGTTAACATACATTTCTATTACAAGGAGTTTGAGCACCCTTTTCTGCGGCAAATTGAAAGCAACATGTTGGTTATATAAGTCTATGCTATGTTTTCTCCGCTTTAGTTTGTTGTCGCAAAGTAAAGCATAACTTTAGGGGTTTAACAAATCGTTCGTCAATAATTCGTGGAGAAATCGTAAAATGTGCACAGCAATAAAACGTGCGTAAAATGGTGTTAAAAAGTGAGATGCGGATTGAAGCCTTCTAGGCAATTTTCAACTAATTTGCGTGAAACTATTAGTGAGAAATTATTTGTATCTTAGTTGAATATCAAGCAGTGAAGAGGTGGTTATTATTAATTTTTTATATTTTTTGTTTTATAAAAAAAGTTCACAAAAACTGTTGGAAGGCATTTTTACTTCAATGATATATTAAGAGCATTTTTTTGTAGAGATTTGGGGGTTATAATTCAACTATAGGTTATTGAAGTGTTTAAGACTTCACTAAAAGACTTGCGGTATAAATGCTATAGTTGTTTATTATTATTTTGTGTGCCATTTTGTGTAGGTCACTGTCTATACACAAAATAGCACAGAACAAAAGAGTTTTGCAAAAGATGTTTGTATTTGTTGCTATTAGCATCGTTGGATAAGTTGGATTTGCGCTTATGAATCAAGCTGTCTTAAGTAGCCCTGTTCAAATTCAGATGTGTGCTTTACAACTTACAATAGAATGGTTATAAAGCACCATGATCCATTTGATATCTCCTGCTGATGATTTTTCTTGGTCGAATATGAAATCGCGATACGGGAAACCAGTCAAATGCTTCTACCAACAACACATGCTGACTTTTAAATGTTTTTTGCTATACTATGCTTGAATAGAAAGCATTAAACAATGGTCTAAGCAATGGAATCTCAACAAAATAAATTTAGTTGAAGGGTATAATTTTATTCTACATACCAAGCTTCTGTCAAACCAGCAAAAATTAAAGTTTCTAGGAATCGAACAAGGATGATCGAGAGACCGGTTTACATGGGAGCATTATCAGGTTATAGACTGATTCAAACCGGATTCAGATACATCGGACAAAAATTGCGGATTGCAACGACTAAAGAAGTCAAATCGGGACATGGGAGCTATATCAGGTTATACAAGTATTAAAATCGTACAAGGCACAGTTGTTGTCATATCAATTTCAGCCGAATCGGACAAAAATTGCGACTTGTAAGGGCTCCAGAAATCAAATCGGGCGATCGGTACATATGGGAGCTATATCTGGTTATAGACCGATTTAAACCGTACTTGACACAGTTGGTGGAAGTCATAACAGAACACTACAAGCTAAATTTCAGCCAAATCGGACAAAAATTGCTAATTCTGGGGCCTCAAAAAGTCAAATCGGGAGACCAGTTTACATGGGAACTGTATTGCAATTTTCAGATATTTTGCTCAATCCGTAAATAAAGAACCATTTTGTACGTTTTAGTACCTAAATGTAAAAATTCCAAAACAATCTTCTAGTCATCCGATGTACCTGTATCCCTAATTTTACAGATGTAGCTCAGTCTGTAAATAAAGTACCAATTTGTAAGTACCAATATTTAGTTTAGCGCCCAGACGTAACTGTATTCCAAATTTCAGAGCTGTAGCTTAATCCCTACAGAAGGTGCCATATTGTACGATATAGTACCAAAATGTGCGAATATCAACAAAATCTTCTAGTCGCCTGGTACATACTGCCAAGATGTTCCAAATTTCAGATTTGTAGCTCAATCTATAAAGAAAATACTAAATAGTACCAATTACCCCACTTAAGTACTTTTTATACCACTCCTGGTACGATTTAAACATTTCATATTTGGTACAACTTATCGTATATTTGTCAAGACATCCATAATTTTAAGCAAATTTTTTAATTTTACCCTTCTCCGTTCACTGTAAAAGCAAATAAGCTATTTCGTACTTTTTGGTACCAAATTGTATGATTTGTTAAAAAATCACGTAGTCAATCAACATATATTTCTTAGTAGAATCTACATGTTAAATTTCAAGGCTCTAGTTCAATCCGTAAATAATGTATGAAATGGTACCAAATACCGTACTAAACGTACGTTTCTTCCGTTTCCATTATTAATTTTTCATATTTTTATACCCTCCACCATAAGATGGGGGGTATACTAATTTCGTCATTCTGATTGTAACTACTCGAAATATTCGTCTGAGACCACATAAAGTCTATATATTCTTGATCGTCGTGAAATTTTATGTCGATCTAGCCATGTCCGTCCGTCTGTCCGTCCGTCCGTCCGTCTGTCTGTCGAAAGCACGCTAACTTCCGAAGGAGTAAAGCTAGCCGCTTGAAATTTTGCACAAATACTTCTTATTAGTGTAGGTCGGTTGGTATTGTAAATGGGCCATATCGGTCCATGTTTTGATATAGCTGCCATATAAACCGATCTTGGGTCTTGACTTCTTGAGCCTCTAGAGTGCGCAATTCTTATCCGATTGGAATGAAATTTTGCACGACGTGTTTTGTTATTATAACCAACAACTGTGCAAAGTATGGTTCAAATCGGTTCATAACCTGATATAGCTGCTATATAAACCGATCTTGGGTCTTGATTTGTTGAGCCTCTAGAGGGCGCAATTCTTATCCAAATGGAATGGAATTTCGCACAACGTGTTTTGTTATGAAACCCAACAACTGTGCTAAGTATGGTTCAAATCGGTCCATGTTTTGATATAGCTGCCATATAAACCGATCTTGGGTCTTGACTTCTTGAGCCTCTAGAGGGCACAATTCTTATCCGATTTGAATGAGTTTTTGCACGAAGTATTTCGTCATGATATCCAACAACTGTGCCAAGTATGGTTGAAATCGATCCATAACCTGATATAGCTGTCATATAAACAGATCTGTGGATTTGACTTCTTGAGCTTCTAGAGGGCGCAATTCCTATCCGATTTGGCTGAAATTTTGCATGACGTATTTTATTTTTACTTTTAACAACTGTGTCAAATAAGGTTCAAATCGGTTTATAACCTGATATAGCTGCCATATAAACCGATCTGGGATCTTGACTTCTTGACCCCTAGAGGTCGCAATTATTATCCGATATGCCTGAAATTTTGTACGACGGATCCTCTCATGACCATCAACAAACGTGTTTATTATGTTCTGAATCGGTCTATAGCCCGATACAGATCCCATATAAATCGTTCTCTCTATTTTACTTCGTGAGCCCCAATGGGCGCAATTCTTATACGAATTGGCTGATATATTACACAGGTCTCCAACATATAATTTAATTGTGGTCCGAAACGGACCATATCTTGATATCGTTTAATAGCAGAGCAACTCTTTTCTTATATCCATTTTAGCCTAAGAAGAGATGCCGGGAAAACAACTCGACAAATGCGATCCATGGTGGAGGGTATATAAGATTCGGCCCGGCCGAACTCGCACGCTTTTACTTGTTAATTTTTTTCATATTTTTTCTTTCTAGCCCCTTTACTTCGCAACAACAATCATTTAAGCCAAATTTCGAAGTTCTAGTTCAACCCGTTCGCCTTATGTAAAAATCACCTATTTCGTACCTTTTTTGTCACTTTTTTGTTTCTAAATGTCCAAAAAGTTTTTTGGCATCCCAATTTAGGTTGCCATAGTGTACTTGAATTCCAAAATTCAAAGCTCTAGCTCCAGGTGCTTAAGAAGTCAAATCGAGAGATCGGTTTATATTGGAGCTATATCAGGTTCTTGACCGATTTGGACGGTACTTAATACAGTTGTTGGAAGTCATAACAGAACACTATGTGCTAAATGTCAGTAAAATCTGATGAAAAAATTTGGCTTCGATGGCCATAAGCCTACTTTTTTTGACAGTAGGTGCTATTTTACGTCACATAAAATGTTATAAATAAAATTTGTTGGTTATAACATTTGGCTTAGGGAATTATTTTTTTTTTTAACAATTATTTTTATACCCTCCACCATAAGATGGGGGGTATACTAATTTCGTCATTCTGTTTGTAACTACTCGAAATATTCGTCTGAGACCCCATAAAGTATATATATTCTTGATCGTCGTGAAATTTTATGTCGATCTAGCCATGTCCGTCCGTCTGTCCGTCCGTCCGTCCGTCCGTCTGTCTGTCGAAAGCACGCTAACTTCCGAAGGAGTAAAGCTAGCCGCTTGAAATTTTGCACAAATACTTCTTATTAGTGTAGGTCGGTTGGTATTGTAAATGGGCCATATCGGTCCATGTTTTGATATAGCTGCCATATAAACCGATCTTGGGTCTTGACTTCATGAGCCTCTAGAGTGCGCAATTCTTATCCGATTGAAATGAAATTTTGCACGACGTGTTTTGTTGTTATATCCAACAACTGTGCCAAGTATGGTTCAAATCGGTCCATAACCTGATATAGCTGCCATATAAACCGATCTTGGGTCTTGACTTCTTGACCCTCTAGAGGGCGCAATTCTTATCCGATTGGAATGAAATTTCGCACGACGTGTTTTGTTATGATATCCAACAACTGTGCTAAGTATGGTTTAAATCGGTTCATAACCTGATATAGCTGCCATATAAACCGATCTTGGGTCTTGACTTCTAGAGCCTGTAGAGTGCGCAATTCTTATCCGATTGAAATGAAATTTTGCACGACGTGTTTTGTTGTTATATCCAACAACTGTGCCAACTATGGTTTAAATCGGTCCATAACCTGATATAGCTGCCATATAAACCGATCTTGGGTCTTGACTTCTTGACAATCTAGAGGGCGCAATTCTTATCCGATTGGAATGGAATTTCGCACGACGTGTTTTGTTATTATATCCAACAACTGTGTCAAATAAAGTTCAAATCGGTCCACAACCTGATATAGCTGCCATATAAACCGATCTTGGGTCTTGACTTCTTGAGCCTCTAGAGTGCGCAATTCTTATCCGATTGAAATGAAATTTTGCACGACGTGTTTTGTTGTTATATCCAACAACTGTGCCATGTATGGTTCAAATCGGTCCATAACCTGATGTAGCTGCCATATAAACCGATCTTGGGTCTTGACTTCTTGACCCTCTAGAGGGCGCAATTCTTATCCGATTGGAATGGAATTTCGCACGACGTTATGATACCCAACAACTGTGCCAAGTATTGTTGAAATCGGTCTAAAACCTGATATAGCTGTCATATAAACAGATCTGGGGATTTGACTTCTTGAGCTTCTATAGGGCGCAATTCCTATCCGATTTGCCTGAAATTTTGCATGACGTATTTTATTTTTACTTTCAACAACTGTGCCAAATAAGGTTCAAATCGGTTCATAACCTGATATAGCTGCCATATAAACCGATTTGGGATCTTGACTTCTTGACCCCTAGAGGTCGCAATTATTATCCGATATGCCTGAAATTTTGTACGATGGATCCTCTCATGGCCATCAACAAACGTGTTTATTATGGTCTGAATCGGTCTATAGCCCGATACAGATCCCATATTAATCGTTCTCTCTATGTTACTTCGTGAGCCCCAATGGGCGCAATTCTTATACGAATTGGCTGAAATTTTACACAGGTCTCCAACATATAATTTAATTGTGGTCCGAACCGGACCATATCTTGATATCGTTTTAATAGCAGAGAAACTCTTTTCTTATATCCTTTTTTGCCTAAGAAGAGATGCCGGGAAAAGAACTCGACAAATGCGATCCATGGTGGAGGGTATATAAGATTCGGCCCGGCCGAACTTAGCACGCTTTTACTTGTTTTTTTTTATATTTTGTTAACAAAAAATTTTTGTAAAAAATATTTTTCTAAATAATATCTAAAACAAGTAAAAGCGTGCTAAGTTCGGCCGGGCCGAATCTTATATACCCTCCACCTTGGATCACATTTGTCGAGTTTTTTCCCGGCATCTCCTCTAAGACAAGAAAAGGATAGAGGAAATGATTTGCTCTGCTATTAGAGGGATATCAAGATATGGTCCGGTTCGGACCACAATTAAATTATATGTTGGAGACCTGTGTAAAATGTCAGCCAATTCGAATAAGAATTGCGCCATTTGGGTCCTCAAGAAGTAAAATATAGCGATCGAATTATGGGAGCCATATCAGTCTATACAGAGATTCAGACCACAATAAACACGTATGTTGATGGTCATGAGAGGATCCGCCGTACAATATTTCGGGCAAATCGGAAAATAATTGCGAATTCTAGGGGCTCAAAAAGTCAAGACCCAAGATAAGTTTATATGGCTGCTATATAAGGCTATGGACCGATTTGAACCATACTTGGCACAGTTGTTGGATATCACAACAAAATACTTCGTGCAAAATTTCATTCAAATCGAACAAGAATTGCGCCCTCTAGAGGCTCAAGAAGTCAAGACCCAAGATCGGTTTATATGGCAGCTATATCAAAACATGGACCGATATGGCCCATTTACAATACCAATTGACTTACGCTAATAAGAAGTATTTGTGCAAACTTTCAAGCGGCTAGCTTTACTCCTTCGAAAGTTAGCGTGCTTGCAACAGACAGACGGACGGACATGACTAGATCGAAATAAAATGTCACGACGATCAAAAATATAAATACTTAATGGGGTCTCAGACGAATATTTCGAGTAGTTACAAACAGAATGACGAAGTTAGTATACCCCATCCTGTGGTGGAGGGTTTAAACATTAGTATGTCAATATAAATGCCCTAAATAATGAATATATGAAATTTCAGCAAAATCGGGTAAGGGGATCGAGGGTCAGTTGTTAATGGGTTAATAGGAAGTTTGTCCAGACAACTCTAAACTCTTTTGGGGGTTTGTTCGAATGACCCAATACAATCGCTTTGACTTGAAATTGTCCACACACCATACCTTGACCCTAAAATAATTCCACAGTGTAAGAAATGACATGAATTAATTTGTTCAAAATAATTTTTATGGAAAATATAAACTTTCATCTTAAAAATTTAGTGTTGGTAAGTGACCTTATGCATAGCTATGCTGCAACATTCTCCATTATGTTGCAACCTTGTTGATGTTGCGGCACAAAGTGATATGCAACATTACAAAACATAGCATCAAACCTCCACAAAGTATGCAATAGTTTTGTGGTTGAAAAAATTTGCAACTATTACAACAACTAAACACCTACTCGACGTTTTGTGTGCAATACGACTATGAACTACTTGCACCGTTGTTCGTGCGTTTTACGCGCTCTCTCTTTTGCCGTTTGGCATTAAAGTTTATAAATGAGCCATGGTTATTCGTTCGTTCAATGTCTCGTTTTTAGTCTTCGTTGCTGAAGACTAAAAACCCTTTTGCATACTTTTAGCATATGTATGTGTGTGTCTGTGTGCAATGCATTCGTTTGCTGTTCTTGTGGATTCGAACAAAACAGACCGACCATTCTTTGTGTCTGCATTTTTAACGTGGTTTCCATAGAATAGCAACAATGCAGGAAAAAATCGAAACTCTTCGTATTTGAAGCGATTTTCATTACTTTTGACCATGCCAATACCACTTTCGTGCTCTCAAACGGTCGTGGACAAGTTCGTACACTCCACAGTCGTTGCTGTCGTGTGTGTGTGTGTGTGTGTGCATGCGAGTGTGTGCAGCCGGTATTGGCAACTTTCGTCCGCATCTGATGTTGGAGCACACGAAGTCCCCCCAGAATGCATTTCGGGTTTACTTGCTCTATGACGTGGGCTATTGTGTGTGCATGTGTTTGGCCCCGTTAGCATTCGAGAATGTAGACGGTTTGTATAGCGTGTATGTGCTTGTTCGTTGTGTTGAATTGAAAAGGGCCAATGCGCTTTTTAACGAACGGCGTAAGGATCAGTTTAACGCGAATTACGGTTACGAAAGGATGCTTATGCATAAGAATGTAATTAACGTAAACAATAAAAATTGAATGCGAAGAGTATATTTTTCCAAAAAAAAAAAAAAAACAACAAATAACAAACCAATAAAAATAAAATAATAATAATAAAAACAAAAGTGCATGAGACCGAACAACAACAATAACAACATCGATAAGAAAATCTTAAAGCATTTTAAAACCAAAAGTTTCGTTTAACTCAAACTCTTGCCTCACTTGCACTTTTCATCATCATATCAGCTGAAAACAAATTCACCCCTAAATACCGTTTCGACCCAAACAATCGGAAATAAACTGACCTTCCTTTATCCACAGTAACACCAACGGTTAGTAGCAGAGTGAGTGTTGATGCTTCTAGCCGGAACAGAGAAGAGGAAAACCCTCATGAATTGAATTTTTTTTGTTGGCCCATGTTTAGGCCTCAAACGGCATAAATTATTGGGGTGCAAGTGCGTGTGTGTTAATCAAATCAAAGCATTGGTGTGAGCTAAAGCTTGGAAGCTTAAATTAATTCCAGTAAATGGATTGAGGTTGATGGCTGGCCCAAGTGGAAATGTGTACATGTGCAAATTAACCTTATGCTCCTAAAAGTCGGCAAAACATTTTAAGCATTTTTATGAGAAATCTTTAAGCGTTCACAGGTTCGCATAGAAATTTGCAGAGGTTTTTGCTAAGTTAAGAAATTACAGGTCCTCCATAAGAAATTAAATAAAAATTATTTTTTTTTTGATTTGCAGTGGCCTTCAAGTACACTGAAGAAATTGTATGTTTAAAAAAGTTTTCCCTAACTAGGTTAGACAAAAAAACTTATTTTTTTCGACGAAAAATTACAAAAATATTAGGAAATAAGATATATAAATATTCCAAATTTGTTGTCTTGGTGCTACAAGCTAATATTTTTGTGGTAAATTATAAAAATTACAGTTGAGAGTAATATTAGGTACTTTTTTAACAATTCTTTCATGGAAGACAATTTTGTGAAATTTTATTGAGCGCTTCAAAATTTTTAAAAGAAGTGTTTTTGAGTCTACGTTCTATAAAATTTTTTTAATTTTTTAAAAATTAAGCACTACGTTGTAATGAACTTTATTTTCGATTTTTTGTTCATTGGACCTTTTTGCCCTTGTAACTCACTGCGCAATATAGTTAGCAGGCATATTTAAGTAACAAAAAAAAAAAACGAATCATCGACTAACCTTTTTTTTCTTAAAAATGCATTATTTGAAAAATTTTACAAAATTTATGTTAAACGACCTTCAAGCACTTATTTATTTTAAAGATGTTTGCCGATTAAAAATCCAAAATTTTTATAAAGCTGAAGAAACTTAAAATACTTTGGTCAGTCGCACTTAATTCGTTAAAGTGTATGGGTAGAACAATAACCAATAAATAGATCATTTTTAAAATTTATTTTGATTGAGTTAGTTAGTTATTTTGATTGAGAGTTAGTTTCCAAAAGTCTGCAATAATTTCACAAAGCTGCAAATTTAAAATAAAATTTTTTCTCAAAATGTTTGTTAATGAGATTTAGTTAGAGACAGTTAAGCCGATATACCAGTAGTAAGGATCAGTGGTAGAATTTGATTAAAATCAACTTTTCTGCTCTTAATGATTATAGAATATTGCAAATTTTGCCCATGAACATTCCACTAGGGAACAGGGGCAAACTTCTCACATATCAATGAGTGCAGTCCGATTCAAGTTTAAGCTCAATGATAAGGGGCCTCCCTTTCATAGCCGAGCCCGAGCGGCGTGCCGCAGAGCGACACCTCTTTAGAGAGAAGTTTTACATGGCATAGTACCTCACAAATGTTGCCAGCCTTAGGAGGGGAAAACCACCGCTGAAAATGTTTTTTTTCTTCTGATGGCCTCGCCAGGATTCGAGCCCAGGCGTTGAGCGGACATGCTAACCTCTGCCCTACGGTGGCCTCCTTATACAATAATAAACCAATATTTTCTGCAAAGAAGGCAGTGGTGGAAAGAATACGAAAAACAGATTTTTTTGATTTTTTAAGATAATTTGGAAAATTGCAAGAATTTTCTTTTGTCAACTGTGAATAATCTATACAAAATTTGTTCAAAAAAGGGCATAATTCTATAAACAATTTGAATTATTTTGCTCCTACTAATTAACTAAGAAAATCAATTTTTAATGAGGCTTAAAATATAGTTATGATATTATCCCTGAAAGTGGGCAGCACATAATTATACCCTACACCACCACTGTGGTGAGGGTATTATAACTTTGTGCATTTTCTTGCAACACTACGAAGAAGAGCGATAAACCCATTGATAAGTATACTGATCAGCTTAGAATAACTTCCTGATTGGATGATTGGATGCAATCAAGTTACAGGTCGCATTTGTTGTCCGACTGTTGTAAAATTTTGCACAAGTCACTTTTTTGATACCAGTACAAACGCTCAAAATTATTATTCTTCAGGACAAAATTGTAATGAAATTCTAACAAAAAAACCAAATTTTAATTAAGTTTCTTCCAAGCAAACTTAAATGAAAATCATTGAGCTCGTCTCGAAAGAGAAATAAATAAAAACTGTGAAATTTAATGATCTACGCCCAAACAGACAAAAAACTTGAAAGAGATAAAATTTTTATAAATTTTTCCTTAAGACAAAATTTTTATATTTGTTTTGTTAAGGTAAAATATCAATAAAATGTCTTCCAAATATCAATTTATAATAACATTTTTCTAAAGACAAAATTACAGTGAACATTTTTTGAAGACAAGCCTTGCATTTCGCCATGCATTTTGTGACATTACATTTTAACTAACCTCTTTTAAAGTTCTTTTTATACCCACCACCGAAGAATGGGGGTATATTCATTTTGTCATTCCGTTTGCAACACATCGAAATATCCATTTCCGACTCTATAAAGTATATATATTCTTGATCAGCGTAAAAATCTAAGACGATCTAGACATGTCCGTCCGTCTGTCCGCCTGTCTGTTGAAATCACGCTACAGCCTTTAAAAATAGAGATATTGAGTTGAATTCTTCTGAATTCTTTTTTTTGTCCATAAGCAGGTTAAGTTCGAAGATGGGCTATATCGGACTATATCTTGATATAGCTGCCATATAGACCGATATTCCGATTTAGGGTCTTAGGCCCATAAAAGCCACATTTATTATCCGATTTTGTTGAAATTTGGGGCAGTGAGTTGTTTTAGGCCCTTCGATATCCTTCGTCAATTTGGCTTAGATCGGTCCAGATTTAAATATAGCTGCCATATAGACCGATCCTCCGATTTAGGGTCTAAGGCCCATAAAAGCCACATTTATTATCCGATTTCGCTGAAATTTGGGACAGTGAGTTGTCTTAGGCTCTCCGACTTTCTTCGTTAAATTGGCTCAGATCGGTTCAGATTTGGATATAGCTGCCATATAGATCGATCCTCCGATTTATGGTGTAAGGCCCATAAAAGCCACATTCATTATCTGATTTTGCTGAAATTTGGGACAGTGAGTTGTGTTAGGCCCTTTGACATATTTCTTCAATTTGGTCCAGATCGGTTCAGATTTGGATATAGGTGCCATATAGACCGATTTCTTGATTTATGGTTTTGGGCCCATAAAATGCTCATTTATTGTCCGATGTCGCCGAAATTAAGCCCCTTGACATACATCTGCAATATCGCACAGATCGGTCCAGATTTGGATATAGCTGCCATATAGACCGATATCTAGGTTTTAGGTTTTGGGGCCATAAAAGACGCATTTATTGTTCGATGTCGCTGAAATTTGGCACATTGGGTTTGGTTAGGCTCTTCGACGCCCTTCTTAAATTTTGCCCAGATCAGTCCAGATTTGCATATAGCTGCCATATATACCGATCTCTCGATTTAAGGTTTTAGGGCCCATAAAAGAGGCATTTATTGTCCGATTTCGCCGAAATTTGGGACAGTGCTTTGTGTTAGGCTTTTCGACATGTTTATGCAACTTGGCCCAAATCGGTCCAGATTTGGATATAGCTGCCATGTAGACCAATATCTAGATTTAAAGTCTTGGCCCCATAAAAGGCGCATTTATAATCCGATTTCACTGAAATTTAACACAGCGACTTATGTTTGGCTTTTCGACATCCGTGTCGTATATAGTTCAGATCGGTATGAGGTATATGAGTATAAGGTATGACATTTTCACCGAATTTTGATGAAAGGTGGTTTACATATATACCCGAGGTGGTGGGTATCCAAAGTTCGGCCCGGCCGAACTTTACGCCTTTTTACTTGTTTTATTTTGCTTTTCTATTCTAAATAGCAACAAAAACAAAATGCATAGGATTAATCTGGACATGTTTCCAAAAATAGATTTTTTTCTATGTAAATATTAAACTTCAAATTAATTTTTTTGTAAAGACCATATTTAAATGGAGTTTTTTCTAAGCACTAAATTTCAGTGAAATTTCCTGTTGACTTTTGCCTACATAATAACTTTTTTTTTCAAAATGTTGATAAAATTTTTTCTAAAAACTATATTACAAAGAAATATTGCCTAAAGGTAAAATATTGCTCAGGCCTGGGTCCTCAAAAAATTATGTTTTCTTATAGAGAGATTTTAATAACATATTTTCCAAATTTTTTGACAAATTTCAAGAAATATTTTTAAAGGCAAAATTTTAATGAAATATCTTTAGAGACCGAATAGCAATGTAATTTTTTCGAGAGATAAAAATTTGTACGTTGTTTTAAACAATCAAGCAGCGCTGATTTTCGTGGAAATTAATTAGTTTTGTAGGCCTTGGCCGTAGATTTGGTACAATGAAATTTTTAGAAAATTTCCTAAATTTAAATTTGAATTTTGCATTTTCTTCAAAGAAAATCATTTTACAATGAATAAGATTTTGCGAAAAATTTTTTCCTTAAGTATTACAAAAACTTTCAAACTTCCTAAGTAAGGATATGTGTAAAATATGAAAATTTTTTTTAATTAGTCAGCTGACTTTCCTATGGGAGCAAGTTTTATATTTTATTTGCGACTAGAACATTTAACATTAATTGGTGGGATTCCTGGGAAAGTCGAATGAAAAAAGAAAACAAATTTAACACACAAGTATTGCGTTGCCCAAAAAGTAATTGCGGATTTTTTAAAAGAAAGTAAATGCATTTTTATTAAAACTTCGAATGAACTTTAATCAAATATACTTTTTAAAGCAATCTAAAAGTCACAGCTGAAAACTGGCACAAGAAAGAATGCAATTACAGAGTCACAAGCTGTGAAAAAATTTGTCAACGCCGACTATATGAAAAATCCGCAATTACTTATATAACAAGTAAAAAGGCGTTAAGTTCGGTCGGGCCGAACTTTGGATACCCACCACCTCGGGTATATATGTAAAACACCTTTAGTTATAATCCCGTGAAAATGCATAATGTATGCCCCAATAGCAGCTATATGGAATATGGTCCAATTTGCTATTCGGCACGGACTTTGAGTGGTATAATAAGTACAAGACATTGTTTAAATTTGTAGAACAAAATATTGGTCTTTTTGGTAGCTACATCCAAATATAAAGAGCGATTTGAAGTATATGCGACACGTATGTCGAAAAGCTTAACATAAGTCCCTGTGTCAAATTTTAACGAAATCCGAATATAAATTTGCCTTTTATGGGGCCAAGACTTTCATTCGTGAGATCGGTCTATATAGCTGCTATATCCAAATCTGAATCGATCTGAGCCACATTAAAGAGGGATGTCAAAGGGCCTTAAACAGCTCATTGTCACAAATTTCGGCGAAATCGGAAAATAAATGCGTCCTTTATGGGCCCACGACCTTAAATCGAGAGATCGGTCTATATCTCAGCTATATCCAAAACTGGACCGATAGAATATCGAAGGGCCTAACACAACTCACTGTCCTAAATTTCGGCGAAATCGGATAGTAAATGCGCCTTTTATGAGCCCAAGACCGTAAACCGAGAGATCGATCTTTATCGAGAGATCGGTCCAAGACCTTAAATCGGAGGATATAGCTCGATATAGCCCATCTTCGAAATTTAGCTAGAAATGTATTCAAAATAAATTTGGTTGAGGAATATAATTATTCTACACACCAAACTTCTGTCAAACCAGCAAAAATTAAAGCTTCTAAGAACCGAACAAATATGATCGAGAGACCGGTTTACATGGGAGCTACATAAGATTTTAGACTAATGTGTACCGTATTTAACACAGTTTTTGGAAGTCATAACAGAACACCGCATGCAAAATTTCAGCCAAATCGGACAGAAATTGCGGCTTGGGAGATCGGTTTATATGGGAGCTATACGAGGTTATAGACTGATTTGGACCGTACTTGGCATAGCTGTTGAAAGTCATAACAAAACACTACGTGTCCAATTTCTGCCAAATCGGACAAAAATTGTGGCTTATAAAGGCTCAATAAGTCAAGTCGGGAGATCCGTTTATGTGGGAGCTATATCAGGTTTTAGACCGATTCGATCCGTACTTCGCACTGTTGTTAAAAATTAAAACGGAACACAACAAGCAAAATTTCAGCCAAATAGTACAAAAATTTCGGCTCAAGAAGTCAAATCGGGAGATCGGTTTATCTGGTAGCTATGTCTAAATCTGAACCTATATGGCCCGTTTGAAATCCCCAATGACCTACATCAATACTAAGTATCTGTGCAAAATTTCAAGCGGCTGACTGGTGGTTATAAAAATGACTTTAATGATAATTTCATGTTATTAAAATGTAAGATATATGCTTTTGTTTGCAATGCTAAGAAGGAAAAAAACTAGACTCATTTATAAGAATACCGATCGGCTTAGAATCACTTCCTGATTCGACTTAGCTATCTCCGTCTATCTGTCTCTACATGTACACTTGTTCGATTATCGCAAAATTTTGTACAAGTATTAGGTAGTAGGTAGACTCGCTTGGGTAGGGTATTATTTAGCGGCTGCGCCCGACTTTCGCATTTCCCTTGGTTTTAATAAAATGCTCCTGAAAGTAGGCAATATTTTTAAGTAGTTTGCAAAAGATCTTAAGGTGCCTAAACCATTTTCAACGTTATGACACAAAGGGGATAATTTCACAATTTTTTAAACCTTGTCTCTTTTTGAGGTTTTGTAACTTTAAGTTAATAAGAATCTCTATCTAGCCATGTCCGTCTCTCTGTCCGACCGTCTGTCTGTTTAAATCACGCTACAGTCTTTAAAAATGGAGATATTGGGCTGAAACTTTACACAGATTTTTTTTTGTCCATAAGCAGGTTTAGTTCGTGGATGGGCTATATCGGACTATATCTTGATATAGCCCCCATATAGACTGATCCGCCAATTTAGGGACTTAGGCCCATAATAGCTACATTTATTATTTGGGACAGTGAGTAGTGTTAGGCCACTTGAAATCCTACTTCAAATTGGCCCAGATTTGGCAGCTACATCAGCTGCCATCGATCTCTCAATTTAAGGTCTTGGGCCCATAAAAGGCGCATTTATTGCCCGATTTCGCCGAAATTTGGGACTGTAAGTTGTGTTAGGCCCCTCGACACTCTACTTCAATTTGGCCCAGATCGGTTCAGATTTGGATATAGCTGCCATATAGAGCGAACTCTCGATTTAAGGTTTTGGTTTATTTATTATGTACTTGTCTGGGTTAAATAAAGTAATAGTTTAATCAATGGTGTTATGATATGAGATATTCATGGTTATCAATAACATTTTTGATTTTTCTAAATGTAGTCGACAAATGTATATATCCTTCAAAGTAGTCAACATTAGCTCAAATAGTAAAAACAATTGCATTTCATTAAGGGGTTGCATTAACAATTTTCCTTTTACTTGGGGTTATATTCATTTAGTCATTTCGTTTGTAACACATCGAAGTATCCATTTCTGGCCCTACAAAGTGTATATATTTCGGATCGTTGCAAAATTCTAAGACGATTTAAAGATGTCCGTGTGTCTGTCCGTCAGTTGTAATCACGCTATATTCTTTAAAAATTTAGATATTGAGTAGAAATTTTGCACAGACTCGTATTTCATCTATACGCAGGTTCCTGAATGGGCCAAATCGGACTTTATTTGTATATAACTGCCATTTAGACCGATCTGGCGATTTAGGGTCTTAAGCCTATATCAGGCGATTTTATTCTTCGATTTTGCTGAAATTTGAAATAGTGATTTGCACTAGGAGCCTCGACACCCGACCCGAATATGGTGTATATCGGACCATA
This sequence comes from Stomoxys calcitrans, assembly GCF_963082655.1. Taxonomy (NCBI): domain Eukaryota; kingdom Metazoa; phylum Arthropoda; class Insecta; order Diptera; family Muscidae; genus Stomoxys; species Stomoxys calcitrans. Next base: position 47,056,848 of record NC_081552.1, read on the forward strand.
TTTACATATATAAACCATTTGCCGATTTAGCCTGAAACTCAGAACAGTGATTTTTATTAAGCCCGTCAATATCTGAACCAAAAATGGTCCAGATCGGAATATATTTGGATGTAGCTGTCATATAGACCGATCTGCGATTTTGTGTCTTTGGTTTATAACAGGCGCATTTATTCTCCGATTTTGCTGAAATTTAAAACAGTGGACTGTTTTAAAACTCCCAACATCCAACCCAAATATGGTCCAGATCGGACCATATTTAGTTATAGCAGTCATAAAGATCGATCATCAGAATCAGCACTTAATCACATGAACGCCGCACTTATTACCCGATTTCGCTGAAATTTCGAACTGTTACTGGTATAGAGCTTCTCGGCATCTGATCCAAATATAATTAAGATCGGACTATATTTGGATATTAATGTGAATATGGTAGTCTTGTAATAAATATATTCATGGTAGTGGGTATCAAAGTTACGAATGGATTTATTCTCCATTAAATGATGATGATTTTTTTTTTGCCCCTGCTAAAACACAAAAAATGAGATCTATGAACTTAACACCTTTATGCTTGTTTTTGTGATTTAGTTTCTATAATTATATATTCAAATTACCATTGTGCTTAAAATTGAATCGGACAGCACTTATTGATTTGTGAGAAGTTTGCCCCAGTTCCTTAATGGAATGCTCATGGGCAAATTTGCATTTGCATATTAAAATTATACGTTTTGCGCTTAATATATTAAAATTTGTATTAAAAGCAAATAATGTCTATATAATTAATAATTTTGTTTTTATCAACTTGCAGGATAAAAAAGAAGAAAATCTGCTCCTAAAAGTATACTTCAGTAATTAAAAACCAAAACCCCAGCTGCTTATTCATATCATTTGTGAAATTACAAACTATTCTACAAACAATAAATTTAGTGACAATTAGCAATAACATAAAAATTAAAAAATACGTAAATATAAATTCTGTGTTTATGAATCACGAATTATCTAAGAAATATTACAAAACTCTATTGGCTAATTTTGGAAAACTGTCTTGACTTAAAAATTTCTTCAAGAAAAATATAAACGCTCGCTTGAAATCGGAACGGTTGTGAAAACAAGAATGCTAAAATATTAAGAAATATTTTAAAAACTAATTTCCAAGTATATAAAAGAAATAATTTCCTTTGGAACCAAAAGGAAAAACTAAATACAACAAACTTTCAATAACAAGGGAATACTAAAATTACAGCTACAATAAAGAAATCAAAACACACAAAAATCAAGAATAATAAAACACAAAAATTCCAAAAATGTATAAATATAAATCTTAGATTATAAAAAAAAGAGTTTATACAAAAACAAAAAAAAAAAAGCTGTAGGTTTTATATAACTCTTATTTAATGGAAATCATATCAAACTTGTCCAAAAGCAAATTGAAAAATTAAAATCCACTGAAATTTAAAAAAAAGTTTCAGCTTCTCTTTGAACAATAAACCAACAAACAAATTTTTGCCATAATACGGTCTCGCGGCTAACAAATGTCCTAGTGTTAGTTTCTCTACCTCTCTGTCATTAAAAAATACACCTATTATCCTGTACATTGAACTCTGGTCCTTTGTGTGCTTAATTAAAATATCTCCATAATACGCGAAAAAAAAAATTGAAATATTTATGTATCGATAAAAGTCATTGAAGTAAAAAAGTTATTGAAAAAAAGTTTAGACTTTACAATTGCGCATTAATAGTCAGTTCTGTGTTCATACGTTTGTTCGTTCATATCAGTGTTGTGTCTTTTTGATGTCCATCTGTGTCTTTATGTGCGTATATGTCTCTGTGTTTATATGTCTGTGTGTGTTTATGTGAAAATTTGTGTTTAGTGCTTAACAATTGCGACGAGAAGAAAACAAAAAGTTTCATGCCGAAATTACCATCATCATCAGCAAAACACGAGAAATTTGCATAAAAGCCTTTACCAAATAGGGGTTGCTCATAACTCAATGCCCCTTTAACTCACCCAAGAGACTCTTAAAATAGACATCCATTATGGGAATTTAAATCTATTTCAATTATAACATTTGTAATTGAATTTTGAGTATTGAAATTATCATGGCCAAACTGCAGACTAGTGAATAGTTGACACGCGAATTAAAACACAGCCTACATTGAACATTGCAATTGACCATAAATTGGTAAGTACTGGCTTTCTATTCAATCATGCATAATATTTTATGAATATAAATAATATTCCTGTCACCTTTTACTACTTCACAAATTTTAATTAAAACGGAATTGTTTGAAAAACATGATCATATCTAAGAGCAAATTTAATTGCTTAAAAGGAGATTTAGGAAAACAATTTTAAAACTGTATCAATTGAATTTATTAGAAAAAAGTTTTTTGAAAACTAGATTTAATTAATGAAAAATTGAAAAATTGGATATCATCTCACGATATCGCTCACCATTGACTGTTACGTTACGATTCGAATCATTTTTGAAGAAGTATGGCCCTATGATGCCACCAGCCCATAAACCGTACCAAACTTTTTCTGGATGCATTGGTAGCTCTTGCAATGCTTCTGGCTGATCCTCACTCCAAAATCGACAATGCTGCTTACTGAAGTACCCATTGGGCCAAAAATGAGCTTCGTCGCTGAAGAAGCGCGTGACGAATTTTCTTAACAGAGCACGCATTTTGATAATAAAATTCCATTATTTGCAGGCGTTGTTCATTTGTAAGACGATTCATGGTTAAATTATAGACCGAACTGAATGTTTGACAGTGAAACAAAACACGAAACGTGCGTGAGCTGTTTAAGCCAGTGTTAAAAAAAAGATAATAGCTAAAAAATCACCCTTTACTTCTTGAGCCTCTAGAGGGGGCAAATTTTATTCGATTTGGCTGACATTTTGCACAATAACATCTACTTTGGTCTCTAAGATTCAATTCAATTATGATCCGAATCGGACCATAACTTATATAGCTCCTCTGTTTGCCTAAAAAGAGATACTGGAGAGAGAACTCGACTAATGCTATCCATGTTGGAGCATATATAAGATTCGGCCTCACCGAACTTAGCATGCTTTTACTTGTTATACCCTACTGCACCACTGTGGTACAGGGTATTGTAACTTAGTGCACTTGTTTGTAACACCCAAAAGGAATAGAGATAGACCCATTCGATTAAGCTATGTCCGTCTGTCTGTCCATGTTAATTTGTGTACAAACTACAAGTCACAATTTTCATTCGATCGTCTTCAAATTTGGCCCATACATTTTTTTGGCGTAGAGACGCAGTCTATTGAAATTGGAAAAATTCTGTTCAGATAAGGATATAGCTCCCATATATATGTTCGTCCGATTCTCTCGAAATTTGGTATGAAGGATTTTCTTATGTCTCTTAATATTATTGACGAATTTGATAGAAATCTAGGAAGTTTGGTCGAAATTGGCCCAGATTTAGATATAGCTGCCATATATGTATATCAACCGATTTTCACTTCTAAAGCCCCTGCAAGCGCATTTGTCGACCAATCTTGCCATAATTTTGCAAAACTCTTTCCTTGACGACTACCACAACATGCATAGAGTTTGGTGAAATCGTTTCATTTTATTTAAAACTCCTTTATATATGTTTCTATTGGGTTGTTTCAAAAAGTAATTGCGGATTTTTCATATAGTCGGCGTTGACAAATTTTTTCAACGGCTTGTGACTCTGTAATTGCATTCTTTCTTCTGTCAGTTATCAGCTGTTACTTTTAGCTTGCTTTAGAAAAAATGTGTAAAAAAAGTATATTTGATTAAAGTTCATTCTAAGTTTTATTAAAAATGCATTTACTTTCTTTTAAAAAATCCGCAATTACTTTTTGGGCAACCCAATATTTGTTAACCTATTCTCCCGAAATTTAGCAGGAATGCTTTTTCTGTGACTCTTAATATTTCTGACGAATTTCATAGAAACCTAAGAAGTTTGGTCGAAATCGGTTCAGATTTAGATATAGCTCCCATGTTTGTAAATTTTTTGGAAATATTCAGTAATGTTGTCATTTGTCAACCGTTGTTACTACAGTTTGAAAATATTTGCTGGAAATGTGATACGGATTGTTCAATAACCCATCTAAGATCATCGGGCGAGGTCCATCAAAATGGGTTCAGAATAAGATATAGCTCCCACTTTGTATGTAGGGTATGTGTAGGGTATTATATAGTCGGCAACGCCCTACTTTTGGCTTTCCCTACTGCTTTTAAGTATGCAATTGTTTCTATTTATTGTATGTATAATTACTGTAAGTTTTTAAAATTGATTGATTTTAACCGATAGATTTCGATTCCTTGTGCACAGTGGGTTGCGTATAAACTACCATAAATATGGATTTGTTAATTATGGAAATTCAAGAACAAAAACACTATTAAAAATGAGAACAAAAAAAACATGTTTGGTTTGATTTAATATTGCAATTTCATTGAAATTTTGTATTTAGAAAAAATTTCATTGAAGTTTTGTCTTTAGAAAAAATCATTGAAGATTCGTCTTCAGAAAAAAATTTCGTTGAAATTTTGTCGTTAGAAAAAATATTCTTGAAGTTTTGTTTCTATAAAAAAAATTATTTAGATTCCATTGCAGGATATTGTCCGGCTATAGACCATTTCGTCCAATGCTTTCTATTCAAAGAATGGCACAGCAAAGATCTTTCAAAAGTAAGGCAAAATGTGTGATGTTGCTAAAAAGCATTTGACCGGCTTTCTGTATAGCGATTCGCCAGAATCTTCATCAGCAGAAATTTGTCAAATAGATCCTGGTGCTTTACATACCAATCCAATATACCAACATCTGAATTTGAACAGGGCTTTTTAAGACGATTGGAAAAATTTTTTGAAATACTTATAAAAAAATTTCATTGAAATTCGTCAAAATTTTAGCATTTTCAAGTATGTAGGATGAAGTTAAAGTCTTGATGAATTCACATTTCCAATGTAGTGTCTTCACTCATAGTTATACTTTTTTTCATATAAAACTTTATTGGTAGATTTCCAGAAAAAACTTTTTCCGAAAAATCTCACAATCTATCTACAATATATTGGAGAGGAATACCGCTATATGAGCTAAGCGGCTACATTGGGACTGTGAAGCAGTTCACGTCTTCAACTAGCGAAGTCATGCGAATAAAGAAGATGATGCAGTGTTTTGGACAAAATGGCAATACCGAAACTTCGATGAAAAGACTATGTGGAAACAAACATCTGAATCCTGGGGATAACAAACCCATAAAAGCGAAGTTATTCAAGAAGTTTTATACGCTCTACTAAACCCACCTAATTTACTTTGCATACTTTTGGGTAATACAATCGAACAAAAATTGCGGTTTCCAGGAGCTCATGAAGTCAAATCGAGTGATCGGTTTATAAGGGAGCTATATCAGGTTCCTGACCGATTTGGGCCATACTTGGCGCAGTTGTTGGAAGTCATAACAGAACACTACATGAGAAATTTCATCCAAATCGGACAAAATTGCGGCTTCCAGGGGCTCATGAAGTCAAATCGGGAGATCGGTTTATATGGGAGCTATAGCAGGTTATAAACTGATTTGGACCGTACTTGGCGCAGTTGTTGAAAGTCATAATAGAACACTACACACAAAATTTCAGCCAAAAAGGACCACAATTGTGGTTTTCAGGGGCTTTAGAATTTAAATCGAGATATCATTTTATATGGGAGCTATATCTAAATCTGAACCGATATGGCCCGTTTGTAACACCAATCGAAATTAAGTATCTGTGCAAAATTTCAAGTGGCTAGCTCTATCGTGATTTCGACAGACGGACGGACCGACATGGCTAGATCGACTCAGAACGTCGAGACGATCAAGAATATATATACTTTATGGGGCCTTAGGAGTTACAAACAGAATGAATAGATTGCTATACCTTTTCCTATGGTGGTCGGTATAAAAATGGCTTGTACTAAATTTTATGGTAATCGTACAAAAAAATACGACTTGTTCCTTGAATACAAGAATACGTGGACAGAAAGACAGACGGGTAGACGGATATAGTTAAACCGAATCAGGAAGTAAATAGTTCCAATCCAATCGGTATATTTTTAACAGTGGCTCTAGGTTTTCTCCTTAAGCGTTGCAAACAAATTCACAAAGTTATAATACCCTGTTCCACAGTTGTCGTGTAGGGTATTGAGTAGATTAAGGAAGGTTAAGAAATAAATGGATAGGAATTGCTTACAGTAGGTCGTCAAGAAATCATATCAAATAGTACATAGGTTTTAATGGAAGTCATATTAGGTTATGACACGAATTGGATGTTGGTAGTCATGGCATAAATCACCATGAAAACTTCAGCCTAATCATATAAGAATTGCACCCTCTAAAGGACTAAGCTATTTATATCATGTTAGTGACCAATTCATTCCATATTTAGCAAGTATATTGGAGCCAATTGTAAAAGTTATTGTTCCAATATCAACCAATATGCGTCTAAAACCAAGTCTAAACCATATGCAATCCACAAATTTCATGTGGCTAGATCTGTTTGTTCGACCACTATTCTTATTTCAACAGACAATTGGACGGACATGACTCGATTGACTCAGAATGTCAAGACGATTAAATATATATGCACTTTATAGGAGCGCAGATAAATATTTCGAGGTGTTATAACCGGAAAGACTCGATAAGTATACCCACATCATATGCTGTAATGTAATAGGTACAGAATTTTAATAAAATATCCCAAAATCGTCAATATATTGAATTTTCTTGTGAGTTAAGAAATTGGAGCAAAATATTGCATACTTTAAGTTATTCGCAAAATTTATTTACAATGCTGCATACCTTTGGGAGTAAAACTATGGACACTTCCTCTAATCCATTTCTCCAAGATATATGTAAAACAAGTAAGAGCGTGCTAAGTTCGGCCGGGCCGAATCTTATATACCCTCCACCATTGATCGCATTTGTCGAGTTCTATGCGCGGTATCTCTTTTTAGACAAACATAGAATATTGAATAAGAACTGCTATCCTATTGGAGCTATATCAAGTTATAATCCGATTCGGACCATAAATGAATGCTGATTGACATTGTAGAAGTCATTGTGTAATATTTCAGTTCATTCGGATAAGAATTGCGCCTTGTTGGGGCTCAAGAAGCAAAATCGGGAGATAGATTTATATAAGAGCTGTATCAAGCTATTGATCGATTCAGACCATACTAAACACGTATGTTAAAGGTCATGAGAGAAGGCCTTGTACAAAATTTCAGCCAAATCGGATGAGAATTGCGCCCTCTAGAGGTTCAAGAAGTCAAGATCCCAGATCGGTTTATATGGCAGCTATATCAGGTTCTATATCGATTTACGCCATACTTAGTACAGTTATTGGAAGTCATAACAAAACACCTCATGCAAAATTTCAGCCAAATCGGATGAGAATTGCGCCCTCAATTGGCTCAAGAAGTCAAGATCCAAGATCGGTTTATATGACAGCTATACCAGATTATGAACCGATTTAAATCATACTTAACACAGTTGTTGAAAGTAATACCAAAACACTACGTGCAAAATTTCAGTTAAATCGGACGATAATTGCGCCCTCCAGAGGCTCAAGAAGTCAAGACCCAAGATCGATTTATATGACAGCTATACCAGATTATGAACCGATTTGAACCATACTTGGCACAATTGTTGGATATCATAACAAAATACGTCGTGCAAAATTTCATTCCAATCGGATAAGATTTGCGCCTTCTAGAGGTTCAAGAAGTCAAGACCCAAGATCGGTTTATATAGCAGCTATATCAGGTTATGGACCGATTTTAACCATACTTGGCACAATTGTTGGATATCATACCAAAACACGTCGTGCAAAATTTCATTTAAATCGGATAAGAATTGCGCACTCTAGAGGCTCAAGAAGTCAAGACCCAAGATCGGTTTATATGGCAGCTATATCAGGTTATGGACCGATTTAAACCATACTTGGCACAATTGTTGGATATCATGACAAAATACGTCGTGCAAAATTTCATTCCAATCGGATAAGATTTGCGCCTTCTAGAGGTTCAAGAAGTCAAGACCCAAGATCGGTTTATATGGCAGCTATATCAAAACATGGACCGATATGGCCCATTTACAATACCAACCGACCTACACTAATAAGAAGTATTTGTACAAAATTTCAAGCGGCTAGCTCTACTCCTTCGGAAGTTAGCGTGCTTTCGACAGACAGACGTACGGACGGACGGACAGACGGACGGACATGGCTAGATCGACATAAAATTTCACGACGATCAAGAATATATATACTTTATGGGGTCTCAGACGAATATTTCGAGTAGTTACAAACAGAATGACGAAATTAGTATACCCCCCATCCTATGGTGGAGGGTATAAAAATTATGGTTGTATAATATATCAAATATTTGAAATATTAAAATTTAAAATTTCCCTTGAAAATTCCATTAAGAAATAGCGGGGATACTTATCTCATATCAAGAAGTGCTGTAAGATTCCAGTTATAAGCTAAATAATATCATACCTCCTTTTTAAACCAGAATCCGGGCTGAGTACCTCACTTTCCAGTGGCGGAATCACATATCGCTCCCAACATGTAGGAAAATAAATATACCTCTTTTAGGAGTCAATCCACCATCACTCACAACTTCTTAAAATATACATGCTAAAACACATATTTTCGACTTTTTTCCCTTGAGCAAAATGCTCTTACGCCTACCCACACAACTTCTCAAAATTATTGCTTTAATACGCCCGCTTATCGGCTCCAAAAGATGCGATCCTCACTGCTCCTTCATTTCTTAAAATAAGGCTGTAAACATGCCTTAATTTCAGTTCAAAATGATCCAATGCAGATTAATTTTAATATTCTCTTCTTCTCTACATATAAAAGCACGCCGGATTGACTGATGACTGCCCAGTCTAAAAGGCTTAAGCTAGAATTATGACATTTTGCACGAATGTTGGTCTTAGGTCGTAGACGCAGAATAAGATTGGATTTTGCGATATTCGTTCGTTCAGGTACTATTTAAATAATACCAATATTTTACGAAATGGTGCATGTTTATGCAGTGTGAACAGAAAGTGCTGGGGTAATGATTTTGCGCTCAAATTGAAAAGCTCTTGAAAAATTGGGTTAGTGAAAAAAATCTTCTAAAATAGTACCGGAAGTGGGAGAAATAGTACAATTGGTACTATTTTGGAGTTTCTCTGTAGATTAAGATAGAGCTCTGAATTTTGAAAATTAAGTACACCATGGCAAACTTAATTGGATGATTAGAAGAGTACCAAAAAAGCACCATGTAGGTACTACTAGGAAAAATATGATATTCATCCGCCCCATACCACTATTGACATACACCTAAGCCAGTTATTGGCTTGTTGTGCGTTCTAAATACTAACAAGTAAAAGCGTGCTAAGTTCGGCCGGGCCGAATCTTATATACCCTCCACCATGGATCGCATTTGTCGAGTTCTTTTCCCGCCATCTCTTCTTAGGCAAAATATAAGGATATAAGAAAAGATTTGCTCTGCTATTAGAGCGATATCAAGATATCGTCCGGTTCGGACCACAATTAAATTATATGTTGGAGACCTGTGTAAAATGTCAGCCAATTCGAATAAGAATTGCGCCCTTTGGGGGCTCATGAAGTAAAATAGAGAGATCGATTTATTTGGGAGCTGTATCGGACTATAGACCGATTCAGACCATAATAAACACGCATGTTGATGGTCATGAGAGAATCCGTCGTACAAAATTTCAGGCAAATCGGATAATAATTGCGACCTCTAGAGGCTCAAGAAGTCAAAATCCCAGATCGGTTTATATGGCAGCTATATCAGGTTATGAACCGATTTGAACCTTATTTGACATAGTTACTGAAAGTAACAATAAAAAAAGTCTTACAAAATTTCATTCCAAGCGGATAAGAATTGCGCACAATAGAGGCTGAAGAAGTCAAGACCCCAGATCGGTTTACATGGCAGCTATATCAGGTTATGAACCGATTTGAACCATACTTGGCACAGTTGTTGGATATAATAACGAAACACGTCATGCAAAATTTCATTCCAATCGGATAAGAATTGCGCACTCTAGAGGCTCAAGAAGTCAAGACCCAAGATCGGTTTATATGGCAGCTATATCAGGTTATGGACCGATTTGAACTATACTTAGCACAGTAGTTGGATATCATAGTAAAACACGTCGTGCAAAATTTCATTCCAATCGGATAAGAATTGCGCACTCTGGAGGCTTAAGAAGTCAAGACCCAAGATCGGTTTATATGGCAGCTAAATCAAAACATGGACCGATATGGCCCATTTACAATACCAACCGACCTACACTAATAAGAAGTATTTGTGCAAAATTTCAAGCGGCTAGCTTTACTCCTTCGGAAGTTAGCGTGCTTTCGACAGACAGACTGACGGACGGACAGACGGACGGACATGGCTAGATCGACATAAAATGTCGCGACGATCAAGAATATATATACTTTATGGGGTCTCAGACGAATATTTCGAGTAGTTACAAACAGAATGACGAAATTAGTATACCCCCCATCTTATGGTGGAGGGTATAAAAAAGGATATTAGAAAAGATTTGCTCAGCTATTAGAACGATATCAAGATATGGTCCGGTTTGGACCACAATTAAATTATATGTTGGAGACCTGTGTAAAATGTCAGCCAATTCGAATAAGAATTGCGCCCTTTGTGGGCTCAAGAAGTAAAATAGAGAGATCGATTTATATGGGAGCTGTATCGGCCTATAGACCGATTCAGACCATAATAAACACGTATGTTAATGGTCATGAGAGAATCCGTCGTACAAAATTTCAGGCAAATCGCATAATAATTGCGACCTCTAGAGGCTCAAGAAGTCAAGATCCCAGATCGGTTTATATGGCAGCTATATCAGGTTATGAACCGACTTGTACTTTATTTGAGACAGTTGTTGAAAGTAACAATAAAAAAACGTCTTGCCAAATTCCAGCCAAATCGGATAGAAATTGAGCCCTCTAGAAGCTCAAGAAGTCAAGTCCCCAGATCTGTTTATATGACAGTTATATCAGGTTATGAACCGATTTGAACCATATTTGGCACAGTTGTTGGATATCATAACAAAATACTACGTGCCAAAATTCATTCAAATTGGATAAGAATTGCGCCCTCTAGAGGCTCCAGAAGTCAAGACCCTAGATCGGTTTATATGGCAGCTATATCAGGTTATGGACCGATTTGAACCATACTTGGCACTGTTGTTGGATATAGTAACAAAACACGTCGTGCAAAATTTCATTTCAATCGGATAAGAATTGCGCATTCTAGAGGCTCAAGAAGTCAAGACCCAAGATCGGTTTATATGGCAGATATATCCGGTTATGGACCGATTTGAACCATACTTGGTACAGTTGTTGGATATAATAACAAAACACGTCGTGCAAAATTTCATTCTGATTGGATAAGAATTGCACTCGCTAGAGGCTCAAGAATTCAAGACCCAAGATCGGTTTATATGGCAGCTATATCAGGTTATGGACCGATTTAAACCATACTTGGCACAGTTTTTGGATATCATAGCAAAGCACTTCATGCAAAATTTCATCCCAATCGGATAAGAATTGCGCACTCTAGAGGCTCAAGAAATCAAGACCCAAGATCGGTTTATATGGCAGCTTTATCAAAACATGGACCGATATGGCCCATTTACAATACCAACCGACCTACACTAATAAGAAGTATTTGTGCAAAATTTCAAGCAGCTAGCTTTACTCCTTCGGAAGTTAGCGTGCTGTCGACAGACAGACGGACGGGCGGACGGACGGACGGTCAGACGGACGGACATGGCTATATCGATATAAAATGTCACGACGATCAAGAATATATATACTTTATGGGGTCTCAGACGAATATTTCGAGTAGTTACAAACAGAATGACGAAATTAGTATACCCCCCATCTTATGGTGGAGGGTATAAAAATTGTTTAATGAGAAATACATAAAAACTGGTGACTGCCTTTGCAGGCACATGCGTATGCATGTATTTCGCCCCTTTCTGCTACTGGGATATGGCGCTAGGATTAGTGGCTGAATAGCCACCGCTGTATACGAGGGTTGCCGTTTATATATCAGGATTAGAGAACACAAAAATAAATATTAATCATCAAAAATCGCTTTATCGTTTTTCAAAATATTCCCCATAAATCTATACATTTCTGCATGCGTTTGAACCAATTGTCGAATCACTTTTGCCACTCCGATTGAGGGATCTCCAAAACATGCATTCTGAATGTTGAAACGTTGACCTTTCATTTTATTTTTTACGTAGGGGAATCAAAAGAAGTCATTCGGTGCCAAATCAGGTCTATACGCCGGATGACTCATCAAATCGATGTTTTGAGTGCTCAAAAAAAGTGCGGTTGTTTTGTATTTTTGGAGCAGTTCTTTCGGCCAACCGACACCAGCCTTTTTTGAGCTATTGACAAATTGTGTGCGATTCAACTTGAACAAATTTATTTGACGGTCAAATGTTCAAGCAAAATTGAATGTATGCTGGTCCCACTCACATGTCACAGGTCACATGACGATCTCGCAATATCAGTTGGCGCACAGCATCAATGGTTTTTGAAACAACAACAGATTTTGGGCGACCTTCACAAAATTCGTATTTGAGTGAACTACGACCTCGGTTGAAATCACCATACCATCGATATACACTGGCCCTCGATGAAGCTTCATCGCCAAAAATTGAATTAAGTTCATCGATGCACTGTTGTTGAGTTATTCTACGTCGAAAGTTGTAAAAATAATCGCACGAAAATGTTCACGAGTTAATTCCAGTTTTTGGGCGAGATGAATCTTACAGTAATCAACACAAATAGCGCTCGTATGTCAAATCGTTCTGAGCATTTATTACCTCAAAAATGTCAAAATTTACGATAAAGCTGTCAGTTGGCAGATTGCAACACAAGTGATGTCCAATCCCGTAATATAAAAGGCAACCCTCGTACAGTATGTTATATAATAACATTTTTTTGCACTTTGTATACCCTCCACCATAGAATGCAAATCTATAATCCTATCCTATTGTCACGACACTTTAAATCGATTTACTTCTTATTGACAGTAGTTAATTGGGGGTGGCAAATGGCCCAAATCGGTCTATATTTAGATATACCTATCATATAAACTGATCTCCTTATTTGATGTTTAGAACCCGGAGACGGCGCAATTCTTATTTAATTTTGCTGAACTTTTCCAACATCTGTGCCAAGTATGGTATGTATCGGCTTAAAGCAAGATATAGCCGCCATATAAATGGATCTCCCGTTTTTATACCCACCATCATAGGATGGGGGCTATAGGTTAGTTTAGGTTTAAGTGGCAGTCTCCCATCATACTCACTTAGACGTTTTTGTCCATTGTGTCAATATGCCTATCGCTTTGAAAAGCCCAACAACTTGCGAATGTTCCCATCCGCTAAATCTGACAGGTTCTCAAAGAAATGAGAACCTAAAGTTAAACTCCTTCTGAGTGTCGGTGCAACGTCCTCAAAGCTCCTGCAAAAGCCAAGTCAGTGACCTGTCATGACGGATACAATGACTGAGACGTCTGTTCTTGCCAATGACAGCAAAGCGGCAGACTCTTCAAATATCTTCAAGTAATCTTTTCGATATGACCAGTTATATGGGGGGTATATTCATCTAGTCGTTCCGTCAGTAACACCTCGAAATAATAATATGCGGCCCCATAAAGTATATACATTCTTGATTGTCTTGATATTCTAAGTCGGTTTATATGACAGCTATATCGGGTTATGAACCGATTTGAACCATGTACGGCACAGTTGTTGAATATCATAACAAAATACTTCGAGCAAAAATTCATTCAAATCCGATAAGAATTGCGCTCTCTAGAGGCTCAAGAAGTCAAGACCCACGATCGGCTTATATGGCAGCTATATCAAAAAAAACCGATATGGTCCACTTATAATACCAACCGAATTACACTAATAAAAAGTATTTGTGCAAAATTTCAAGCGGCTAGCTTCACTCCTTCGGAAGTTAGCGTGCTTTCGACAAACAGACGGACGGACGGACGGACGGACATGGCTAGATCGACATAAAATTTCACGACGATCAAGAATATATATACTTTATGGGGTCTCAGACGAATATTTCGAGTAGTTACAAACAGAATGACGAAATTAGTATATCCCCCATCTTATGGTGGAGGGTATAAAAATTGCGCCCTTTAGCGTGCTTTCGACTGTCGGACGGACATGGCTAAACTGACTGGGTCTGAAATCAATATATCGTTGTGTTACAAACGGAATGGCGAAATTGGTATACCCACATACTATGGTGGAGGATATGTATCATAATGGATACATTCAGCGGTGTCGCTATGCGGCACGCCGTTCGGTCTCGGCAGGGTCTCTGGTGTTCACGCTGGGGTTTGAACCCAGGCGTTCAGCGTCATAGGCGGACATGCTAACCTCTGCTTTACGGTGGCTTTTGCACAGATATCTCGAAATAATTTTTAGGTTTGCATAGTCGTTCATTACTGCCAACTGCAATTGTGAGGTCTTTTGCTCTGCAAAACCATGGCAATGTTTCGTTATATCGCCCACTTGCCGCCAAAAAGATGTAAGTGCCAAATTTTGGGATTTTCAGTTTTTAATAGGAATCGATAACTGACGCTTGTTTCCACCTTCTGTTAAAATTTTGTGTCGATCATCCAAGCCGTTATGATATTACAACAAAAACAATTTTAAAGTAAGTGCCATTTTAATTTTGGTAGATAATTGCGAAAAATATATAGGTTGAGGGGCGTCTCACCCTCGTGCAAACCGCCAAAGGGAAATATTAGCCGACCCGAACAATATCGGACTCAATTTTAAAGACTTTAGACAGTGGTCACCAATAAATCAATATTGGTCACCCGGGACAATATGGAACCCAAATAAAAGGAGTTAGGAAGTAAAGTAGGAAGGTCATATCGAAATTTGGGGACACCCAAGACTGAATTATGGAAAATATAGGATTTTAATTCAACGACTTTGGAATAATATTACTGATCTGTTATATTTGGGACGGAAGGAGTGGAGCGGCCCATTTTCAGCCACTTCAGTCCGCTCAAATCAAACAAATGCGCCCATTATGGGCCCAAGACCGTATATTGGGGGATTGGTCTATATGGCAGCTATATCCAAATATGGTCTTATCTGGACCATATTCGGTCCGGATATCAAGAGACTTTATACAATTCACTGTTCCAAAATTCAGAGGAATCGGGCACGAATGTGTGTTTTTAAATTGAGCCTTGAGCCATTATATGCATCAGCCAAAGAAATGACACATATGTAAAAATCATATTTCAATCTAATTTATGCTATGATTTATTAAATAACAAGTAAAAGCGTGCTAAGTTCGGCCGGGCCGAATCTTACATACCCTCCACCATGGATCGCATTTGCCGAGTTCTTCTCCCGGCATCTCTTCTTAGGCAAAAAAGGATAAAAGAAAAGATTTGCTCTGCTATTATTATATTATTAAATATTGGAGACCTGTGTAAAATGTCAGCCAATTCGAATAAGAATTGCGCCCTTTGGGGGCTCAAGAAGTAAAATAGAGAGATCGATTTATATGGGAACTGTATCGGGCTATAGACCGATTCAGATCATAATAAACACGCATGTTGATGGTCATAAGAGGATCCGTAGTACATAATTTCAGGTAAATTGGAATAAGAATTGCGCACTCTAGAGCCTCAAGAAGTCAAGACCCAGATCGGTTTATATGGCAGCTATATCAGGTTATAGACCGATTTGAACCATACTTTGTAAAGTTGTTGGATATCATAACAAAACAGGTCGTGCAAAATTTCATTCCAATCGGATAAGAATTGCGCCCTCTAGAGGCTCAAGAAGTCAAGACCCAAGATCGGTTGATATGGGAGCTATATCAGGTTATGGACCGATTTGAACCATACTTTGTAAAGTTGTTGGATATCATAACAAAACACGTCGTGCAAAATTTCATCCCAATCGGATAAGAATTGCGCACTCTAGAGGCTCAAGAAGTCAAGACCCAAGATCGGTTTATATGGCAGCTATATCAGGTTATGGACCGATTTGAACCATACTTGGCACAGTTGTTGGATGTCATAACAAAACACGTCGTGCAAAATTTCATTCCAATCGGATAAGAATTGCGCACTCTAGAGGCTCAAGAAGTCAAGACCCAAGATAGGTTGATATTGCAGCTATATCAGGTTATAGACCGATTTGAACCATACTTGGCACAGTTGTTGGATATCATAACAAAACACGTCGTGCAAAATTTCATTCCAATCGGATAAGAATTGCGCACTCTTGAGGGTTAAGAAGTCAAGACCCAAGATCGGTTTATATGGCAGCTATATCAGGTTATGGACCGATTTGAACCATACTTGGCACAGTTGTTGGATGTCATAACAAAACACGTCGTGCAAAATTTCATTCCAATCGGATAAGAATTGCGCACTCTAGAGGCTCAAGAAGTCAAGACCCAAGATAGGTTGATATTGCAGCTATATCAGGTTATAGACCGATTTGAACCATACTTGGCACAGTTGTTGGATATCATAACAAAACACGTCGTGCAAAATTTCATTCCAATCGGATAAGAATTGCGCACTCTAGAGGGTTAAGAAGTCAAGACCCAAGATCGGTTTATATGGCAGCTATATCAGGTTATGGACCGATTTGAACCGTCCTTGGCAAAGTTGTGGAATATGATAACAAAACACGTCGTGCAAAATTTCATTCCAATCGGATAAGAACTGCGCACTCTAGAGGCTCAAGAAATCAAGACCCAAGATCGGTTTATATGGCAGCTATATCAGGTTATGAACCGATTTGAACCATACTTGGCACAGTTGTTGGATATCATAACAAAACACGTCGTGCAAAATTTCATCCCAATCGGATAAGAATTGCGAACTCTAGAGGCTCAAGAAGTCAAGACCCAAGATCGGTTTATATGGCAGCTATATCAAAACATAGACCGATATGGCCCATTTACAATACCAACCGACCTACACTAATAAGAAGTATTTGTGCAAAATTTCAAGCGGCTAGCTTTACTCCTTCGGAAGTTAGCGTGCTTTCGACAGACAGACGGACGGACGGACGGACGGACGGACGGACAGACGGACGGACATGGCTAGATCGACATAAAATTTCACGACGATCAAGAATATATATACTTTATGGGGTCTCAGACGAATATTTCGAGTAGTTACAAACAGAATGACGAAATTAGTATACCCCCCATCTTATGGTGGAGGGTATAAAAATCTTCTTTTATCAAGAGTTGATTTTGGCTCTTACATCTTTTTGGCGGTTAGTGGACGATATTTTCAGTCATTAGCCTGAGCAGATAAAATGTTTTCTAAGTGTGAGTATCTGTTTAGCTGTGCTGGAGACAAAAAGTACTTCTTTCTTAAAATTTCCAGTTATGCCTGCACACATTATTGGTTGTATGTCAGGTCTTATTAATTAGAAGTCAATATTGATTTTCAGCTGGTTTTTGGTTTTTATCTTAGTTTAAAACAGATATTACCTAACGTCTAATCAAAGTTGATTATTTATTTTATTTACTTAAAGAAACTGATAGTTTATAATTTTTTTTTATCATTGATATTGATTTTCAGGAAAAGTATGTAAATAAAATATTTTCGGCACAATTGTTGCTTTCTTATCCTTAACAAAGTTTATGCTGCAAAATAACTGTAACAAGTAAGAGCGTGCTAAGTTTGGCCGGGCCGAATCTTATATACCGTCCACCATGGATCGCATTTGTCGAGTTCTATGCGCGGTATCCCGTTTTAGGCAAACAAAGAATATTGAATAATAACTGTTTTGCTATTGGAGCTATATCAAGTTATAGTCCGATTCGGACCATAAATGAATGCTAAACATTGTAGAAGTCATTGTGTAATATTTCAGTACATTCGGATAAGAATTGCGCCTTCCTAGGGGCTCAAGAAGCGAAATCGGGAGATAGGTTCATATAGGAGCTGTATCAATGTATGTTGAAGGTCATGAGAGAACTCGTCGTGCAAAATTTCTGCCAAATCGGATGATAATTATTGGAAGTCGCATCAAAATACCACGTGCAAAATTTCAGTCAAATCGGATGAGAATTGCGCCCTCTAGAGGCTCAAGAAGTCAAGACCCAAGATAGGTTTATATGGTAGCTATATCAAAACATGGACCGATTTGGCCCATTTACAATCCCAACCGACCTACACTAATAGAAATTATTTGTGCAAAATTTCAAGCGGCTAGCGTTACTCCTTCGAAAGTTAGCGTGCTTTCGACAGACAGACGGACGGACATGGCTAGATCGACTTAAAATGAAATGACAATCCAGAGTATATATACTTTATGGGGTCTCAGACACATATTTCGAGGTGTTACAAACAGAATGACGAAATTAGTATACCCCCATCCTATGGTGGAGGTTATAAAAATATGCCATGAAGAAATTTAAATTTAATAAATCTGCATTCTGCCTTCTTCCATCTTTGTTGCCTTGCTATATGACCAGCAGCACAGCTGCTACTCCACAAGATTGTTTCCAGTGCATGTCTTTTTTTAATTGATTTCCGTGCATGTATCGTATCGTGTAGTAATACAAGTCAAGTGTGGCAATGTATTGGTGAACAATATATGTGCTACTCCATACTGTATACATACTCCATATATTACACATACTAACACCAATAGAGCATGCATGCGCTCGTAAATGCACTGTGCTCATGTAATGTTGGATTTAAGAACAGGAGACCAATATTTCTTTAGTTGGCAGCGCATACCCTGGATTTTGTTGGATCTAATAATAATTGCATTTTGCTAGGGGAAAATTCAATGAAGTTTGAAATTGCATAGAAATCCGTTAATGATGTATCTATGCAATCAGTATAGAGTTGCAAGGAAGAGATAAGCTGTGAATACATAAAGGGCTATCTCTCCATAGGTCCAATATATAGAAGAAGGTAATGATATGTTGTAACTTTGCTAGGAATATAAAAGAAGTAACAAGTAAAAGCGTGCTAAGTGCGGCCGGGACGAATCTTATATACCCTCCACCATGGAGCGCATTTGTCAGTTCTTTTCCCGGCATCTCTTCTTAGCAAAAAATGATATAAGAAAAGAAAGAAAGAAAAATCTGCTATTAGAGCGATATCAAGATATGATCCGGTTTAGACCACAATTAAATTATATGTTGGAGACCTGTGTAAAATGTCAGCCAATTCGAATAAGAATTGCGCCCTTTGGGGGCTCAAAAAGTAAAATAGAGAGATCGATTTATATGGGAGCTGTATCAGGCTATAGACCGATTCAGACCATAATAAACATGTATGTTGATGGTCATGAGAGGATCCGTCGTACAATCGTCGTCAGGCAAATCGGATAAGAATTGCGCTCTCTAGAGGCCCAAGAAGTCAAGACCCAAGATCGGTTTATATGGCAGCTACATCAGGTTATGGACCGATTTGACCCATACTTAGCAAAGTTGTTGGATATCATAACAAAACACGTGGTGCAAAATTTTATTCTAATCGGATAAGAATTGCGCACTCTAGAGCCTCAAGAAGTCAAGACCCAAGATCGGTTTATATGACAGCTATACCAGGTAATGGCCCGAATTGAACCATACTTAGCACAGTTGTAAGAAGTGATCCGGTTTTCAAAGTCAAATCCGGTTTATATGGGAGCTATATCTAAATCTGATGGTATATGACCCATTTGCAATCCCCAACGACCTATTTCAATATTAAATATCTGTGCAAAATTTCAAGCGGCTAACTTTACGCGTTCGACCGCTATCGTGATTTCGACAGATGGATGGACGAACGGACATGGCTAGATGGACTCAGAACGTCGAGACGACCAAGAATATATATACTTTATGGGGTTTTAGACGAAGGTGTTACAAACGGAAAGATTAGATTAGTATACCCTCATCCTATGGTGGTAAGTTTAAAAAATTATAAAGTTCAGAAAAATGCATAAGATATTTATTTGAAACGACAGTACGGTCCATATCATTTAATGTTTGAAGATTATTTCATCTAAATCTTTGCCGTGACTGCGCCTCAACTGGTCCATCCGCTTAGTCCAATTTTGTCATACTCGGATTTGGATTTAGCTCCCATATAAACTGATCTTCCGATTTGACTTTTTGAGCCCTTACAAGCCTCAATTTTGTCCAATTTGGCTGAAATTAAGTACATAGTGTTCTGTTATGACTTCCAATAACTATGCAAAGTATGGTCTAAATCGGTCTATAACCTGATATAACTCCCATGTAAACTGATCTCCCGATTTCACATCTTGAGCTCCTGGAAGTCGTAATTTTTTGAAATTTTGCACATAGCATTCTGTTATGACTATCAACAACTGTGGCAAGTACGATCCAAGTACGGTCCAAATCGGTTTATAACCAGATATAGCTCTCATATTTTAGCAAAATCCAAGGTTCTGCCTGCCGAACTTAGCACACTTTTACTTGTGATAGTTAAATTCAATAATTTGCAAGCGTTGTTCGTGTGTATGACGATTCATGGCTAAATTATAGACCAAACTGAAGATGTTTGACAGTGAAACAAAACACGAGACGTGCGTGAGCTGTTAAAACTCGTGTTGTCAAGAGATAAAGCTAAAAATTCAACCTTAATAAAGAAATTTGTAATAAAAATATTGCATACTTTTCGGGGCCAACATAATTTTTATACTCACCACCAAAGGATGGGGGTATATTCATTTTGTCATTCCGTTTGCAACACATCGAAATATCCATTTCCGACCTTATAAAGTATATATATTCTTGATCAGCGTACAAATCTAAGACGATCTAGGCATGTCCGTCCGTCTGTCTGTTGAAATCACGCTACAGTCTTTAAAAATTGACATATTGAGCTGAAATTTTGCACAGATTCTTTTTTTGTCCATAAGCAGGTTAAGTTCGAAGATGGGCTATATCGGACTATATCTTGATATAGCCCCCATATAGACCGATCCGCCGATTTAGGGTCTTAGGCCCATAAAAGCCACATTTATTATCCGATTTTGCTGAAATTTGGAAAAGTGAGTTTTGTTAGGCCCTTCGACATCCTTCGTCAATTTGGCTCAGATCGGTTCAGATTTGGATATAGCTGCCATATAGATCGACCTTCCGATTTAGGGTCTAAGGGCCATAAATGCCACATTTTTTATCCGATTCCGCTGAAATTTGGGACAGTGAGTTATGTTAGGCCCTTCGACATCCTTTGTCAATTTGGCCCAGATCGGTTCAGATTTGGATATAGCTGCCATATAGACCGATCCTCCGATTTATGGTGTTAGGCCCATAAAAGCCACATTTATTACCCGATTTTGCTGAAATTTGGGACAGTGAGTTTTGTTAGGCCCCTCGACATCCTTCGTCAATTAGGCTCTGATCGGTACAGATTTGGATATAGCTGCCATATAGACCGATCCCCCGATTTAGGGTCTTAGGCCCATAAAAGCCACATTTATTATCCGATTTTGCTGAAATTTGGGACAGTGGGTTAAGTTAAGCCCCTCGACATAATCCTGCAATATGGTACAGATTGGTTAAGATTTGGATATAGCTGCCATATAGACCGATCTCTCTATTTAAGGTTGTGAGCCCATAAAAGGTGCATTTATTCTCCTATGTCGCCGAAACTCAGGATAGTGAGTTAGCTTAAGCCCTTCGACCTCCTTCTGCAATATGGCCCAAATCAGTCCAGATTTGAATATAGCTGCCATATAGACCGATCTCCCGATATAAGGTTTTGGGTCCATAAAAGGCGCATTTATTGTCCGATTTCGCCAAAATTAAGGACAGTGAGTTGAGTTAGGCCCTTCGACATTTTTCTGAAACTTGGGCCACATCGGTTCAGATTTGGATATAGCTGCCATATAGACCGATATCTCGATTTAAAGTTTTGGCGCATTTATAATCCGATTTCACTGAAATTTGACACAGTGACTTATGTTAGGCTTTTCGAAATCCGTGTCGTATGTAGCCCAGATCGGTTTATTTTTAGATAAAGCTAGTTAAGAGGCCAATATTTTGTTATACACAATTGAACAATGACTTGTACTTATAAGTATTTGGTTCAAATCGGAAAATATTTTGATATAACTGCTATGGGACATAAGGTATGCAACTTTCACTGGATTTTGATGAAAGGTGGTTTACATATATACCCGAGGTGGTGGGTATCCAAAGTTCGGCCCGGCCGAACTTAACGCCTTTTTACTTGTTCACAATGAAAAATATAAATTTTGATAAATAATATTTAGTGAAAAAAAAAACAAGTAAATGCGCAATAAGTTCGGCTGGGCTGAAACTTATATACCCTCCACTGTGGATCCCATGTAACAAGTTCTTTGAATGACCCTTTTAAATGTTAAAGAGCTCTATTAAGTTATGAACCATTGTGAACCGTATTGTTGTCATAGCTGTTAAATGTCATAAAAAACCACTTTCAAAATTTTAGGACAATTGGGTAGTAATTGCATTCTCGAAAAGCTCAAGAAGTCAAATCGCGAGATCGGTTTATTTTTCCAATTAGGCCATACTTAGCACAGCTTTTAGAAGTCAAAAAAACATTTTGCACAAAATTTTAGGCAAATCGAATAATAATTGCGCCCTCTAAAAGGTCAAGAAGTAAATTCGAGAGATCGGTTTACATGGGAAAGTCATAGTTATAGTCATAGTTGGCATAGTTAATGAAAGTCAAAACAAAACACTTTGTGCAAAGTAGCAGCGCTATCGGATCATAATTGCATACTCTAGTGGCTAAAGAAGTTAAGAACCGAGATCGGTTCAGTTTATTTTAAAGACCATAAATCCTGATTGAGGCAACATAATGATAAGGGATGGAAAAAGTAAGAGTACTCAACAAATGGATCACCATTTCCATAGATATGCAACGGAAAATGCAATAAAATGCTCAAAGTTATCGTCCCAATGGGCAGCAACGGTGTGCCATCAACGCAAGGGCATCATTATGATTATTGTTGAAAATTCAATAAGCGTGAATACCGGTAGAAAAACAGACGTTGTAGTTCGACTGCAGCAAATGTTCGATAAGAAAGGTTACCCCCCATCCAAGTTCAACAATTGGCTGCCAGCACCATGTGATGGATCGTATTCTTGGAGTTGTCATGGGCGATGAGCTCCATGGTCTACTAAATCCTCGAACATCGAGCAAGCACTTCTTTGGGCAGGATTTGAAGAGTAGTTATGACCAATTGAAAGCAGCTTTCAGCTCTGGAACTCTCGTACCATTCTACCTCTTCTTGCGATTATTCTGATACCTGGAACCCGGAACAGGTTGGGTAAAATCTGTTCATTAATTTATCACTCATGGGCTGATCATTAGTTGATTAGTCAATTGTATCTAAGGATTTCAAAGAACTATCTGTAGCTCTGAATGACTACCCGAAGGCTTGAAGATCCATTTGAAAAAGATTAATCTCCAATCAAAATTTTAAAATAATTTTATGCGTGGGGTTTTCTTTTATCGAATCATCCTATAATTAAAATTGTATCTAATCTTAAATAAAAACTCATTCAAATATGATATTGGAAACGGAATGAGAAAATAAACATCCCCCCCATCCGTCGGTTATGGATATAAAAACGAGTAAAACGACGTTAAGTTCGGCCGGGGCGAGTCTTATATACCCTCCATCATAAATCGCATGTGACAAGTTCTTTGAATGACTTTTTCAAATTTATAAGACCTATATCGAGTTATGTTATGCTACCTGCGAAATTTCAGCCAAATTGGGTAAGAATTGCGTCCTCTAGAGTCTCAAGAAGTATAATCAGGAGGTTGGCGTATATGGGAGCTATTTCATGTTATGGACCAAATCTGGCGCAATTGTTTCAGTCATAACAAAATGCCACGTTCAAAATTTCGACTGAATCGGGTAAGAATTGCGACTCTAGTGGTAAAAGAATTCAAATTGGGAAATCGACTTGATGTTACATAAAAGGATAAGCGGAGGTCATAAAAAGAAATCATCATGGATTTTTATAGGCTTGGATAAGAACTGCGTCCTCAAGAGATTCAAAAAATACATTCGTGAACTCGGTGTTTTAGGGAGCTATATGAGGTTATAAACCGATTTAAACCATTCTTGGCACATCATTCTAAGGTCATAGGGAAAGCCATGGTTCTAAATTTCAGCTAAATTAGATTAGAATTGAGTCCTCTAAAGGCTCAACAAGTATGAGCCATTGAGACTATACTTGGCTCATCTGTTGAAGATCACAGAAAAAGTTATCTTGCAAAATGTCAGCTAAATTGGGTAAGAATTGCGCCCTCTATAGGCTCAAGACATATATTGGGTTGTCCAAAAAGTAATTGCGGATTTTCATATAGTCGGCGTTGACAAATTTTTTCACAGCTTGTGACTCTGTAATTGCTTTCTTTCTTCTGCCAGTTATAGCTGTTACTTTTAGCTTGCTTTAGAAAAAAAGTGTAAAAAAGTATATTTGATTAAAGTTCATTCTAAGTTTTATTAAAAATGCATTTACTTTCTTTTAAAAAATCCGCAATTACTTTTTGGGCAACCCAATATATATATATACAGGAGATCGATGCAAACATACTTGGTCCATCTGTTGAAGCCCATAGGAAAAGTCATCGTGTGAAATTGCAGCCAAATCAGACAAAAATTGATCTAGAGGATCAAGAAGTATTGGGTTGCCCAAAAAGTAATTGCGGATTTTTTAAAAGAAAGTAAATGCATTTTTAATAAAACTTAGAATGAACTTTAATCAAATATACTTTTTTTATATTTTTTTCTAAAGCAAGCTAAAAGTTACCGCTGATAACTGACGGAAGAAAGAATGCAATTACAGAGTCACAAGCTGCGAAAAAAATTGTCAACGCCGACTATATGAAAAATCCGCAATTACTTTTTGGGCAACCCAATATATTCGGGTGATCGGTTTATATGCGAGCTGCATTAGATTTTGAACCGATTAGGACCATACTTGATACATCTGTTGATGGTTATACGAAAAGTCTTCGTTTTATATGGGAGCTATACCTAAATGCGGACTGGTAAGGCCCAATTACAATCCCAACTGGTCTACACCAATAGGAAGTATTAGTGCAGACTTTCAAGCGTCTAGCTTTGCCCCGGACGGGCATGGTTATTTATTTATTAAGTGTATTTTTTGGTGTTTTGACCCAATTGGAAAAAGGTTTTCCAAAAATTCACATATTTCTCATCCACCCTAACCCACACATGGACATGACAAATAACAACATCAAGGACAATGGTTTACTTGTTTACTACTATTTGTTTTTTCCTCGTATTTTGTTTCATCAACAAATCTCAATATTGGTTTCCAAGCAATTTCATTCGAATATCAGCCATTGAACGGAAATTGAACAGCGATGGTAACGATTTTGATGTTCTGCTTTAAAAACCAATGACTTAATCATTCGGGCCAGTTACATCGATTCCCCCCCCCCCCCTCGAAAATAGTCTGCCTGCCAGCCAGCCAGGTTTAAATGAATTGCAATATTGTTCGGCATTGGATGGGGAAACTGTTATAAATTTGAACAAGAAACTGGACATTTGGATTTGGCAGTAACTGTTATAAATTTGGAAAAAATAAAATTGACTTTTGAATGGCAGTAACCAACAACAATAACTCTAACAATATCACCACCACATGAGAGAATAACAATTTCTATAAACATTGCCATAAATCTAAATTTAAAACTGAAAATTTGACATAAGTCCATGCATCAAATGAAGAGTGACACTATCGATGTTAGAAAAATTAAAGAGTTAACGAAAATGAAGGAAGATTGATGTTAAATTTAAATAAAATTTAAATATATGGTAGATATAACATAGTGAAAAAAATAGCAGTATGCTACTTTTAAATGCTTTTATTACAATCATCCTATTTGGTCTTGAATTTTGCTCGGGGTGTTTCTGGATGTGCGCCCTTATAAACTTGGACTTAATTTTGAATATTAGGTTAAGTTAGGTTGGAGGGCGCGCGTTTAGAAACCTCTATTAATAGTCGCTTCTCGCGGAGACTTTAAGTTCATTGTGTTCACCCTCGAAGAAGATGGAAGAAAAAAAGAACACTAGAGTCATCAGCCGAGAGGAGCCTGGTGCCTGAGATCACAGTAGTTCCAAGCCCGATGCCACGTCATATGTATCCACAAGTGAAATATACTAGCTGATTTTTTTTGGCCAAACCCAGCTCGTTGGCCGTTGTCTATCCTTACAACTTCCCCAAAGTCCCTTGAACACAGTCCGGAATAATAGGGAGGAACAGGTCTCTGCATCCGCGTAAGCAATGATACCCACCCTTTCCCTCTCGAAAGACATCAGAATCCCTTTCACAAACAGAATCCATACAGAGTTTCTCTGGACGTTAAATTTACTCCATTCCTAAATTCCTTTTAATTCAGATAGACCGACTAAGAGTCTTAAGCCCATAAAATCAGCGTATTTTGCCCTATTTCGATGAAATTTGGAACAGTAAGTTTAACTAGGCCCTCCAATATCAAAACTCAATAGGTTTCATATCCGACCATATTAAGATTAAGCTGTCATATAGTGCGATGTGCTGATTTAGGGTCTTAAGCCCATAAAAGCCGCATTTATTACTCGACTTCGTTAAAATTTGGAGCAGAGCAGTTGCACTAGACCCAATATCCCATATCCCAACCGAATATGCTCCATAACGGAATATATTTAGATATACAGTGGAGGTCATATAATTGGGGACTCCGTTTTTTATTTAAACCAGTAAGGAAGGGCAAAAATCGAGCGGTGCCGACTATATAATACCCTACACCTATCCTATAAGTACAATGTAGGAGCTATGTCCCATTCTGAACCAATTTTGATGGACCTCGGCGGATGTTTTCAGATGGGTTATAAAACGATCCCTATCAAATTTCGAGCAAATATGTTCAAACTCTAATTACTAAGATTGACAAAAAATGACAACATTATCGCAAATTACCAAAAACCTGCCGAACATATATATGGGAGCTATATCTTAATGTGTAATGTAATGGAAAACGTTGTGCAAAATTTTGGCAAGATTGGTCATTAAATGCGCTTGCGTTGCTCTTGGATTGAAAATCGGGCGATATACATATATGACAGATGTATCTGAATCTGAACAGATTTTTTTGAAACTCACCAGTATTATCGAGAGTCAAGAGAAATTTCGGTTAACAAATGACTATTTCATTGCATTATTACAGCAAATCAGACGAATATATATATGGGAGCTATATCCAAAACTAAATTGATTTTTTCCAATTTCAATAGGCCTCGTCTCTAGGCCGAAAAACATGTCTGTACCAAATTTTGAGACGATCAGATGAAAACTGCGACCTGTACTTTGTACACAAATTAACATGGACAGATGGACAGACGGACATAGCTAAATCGAATCAGAAAGTTATTCTGAGTCGATCGATATTCTTATCAATGGGTCTATCTCTCTTCCTTCTGGGTGTTAAAAGCAAATGCACTAAGTTATAATACCTTCTACCACAGTAGTGGTGTAGAGTATGAAAAACCGTTTCATTCGAAATCCCATATGTTGTGATCAGAAAAATGAACATATAAAATAAGTAAAAACGTTCAAGAAGTGAAGATCAAAGATCGGTTTACGTGGCAGCTATATCAGGTAATGAACAGATTTAAACCATGCATGGTACACACTCAGAAAAATTATTGGTTGGAATTCGATTAAAAGAATAATAAAAAAAGAGTGCAAACTTCGCACCGGCCGAATCATGGGAACCTACCATCATGGATTCTGCTAAAAATGTATATAAATTTAGTTGAAGGGCATAGTTTTATTCTACATACCAAACTTCTGTCAAACCAGCCAAAATTAAAGCTACTAGGAACAGAACAAGGATGATCGAGAGACCGGTTTACATGGGAGCAGTATCAGGTTATAGACTAATTTGGACCGTATTTGGCATTTGGAAGTCGTAACAGAAAACCGCATGCAAAGTTTCAGTCAAATCGGACAAAAATTGCGGCTTGTAAGGGTTCAAGAAGACAAATCGGGAGCTATATCAGGTTATAGACCGATTTGAACCGAACATGGCACAGTTGTTGAAAGTCGTAACAAAATACTACATGCTCAATGTAAGGGCTCAAGAAGTCAAATCGGAAAATCGGTTTATATGGGAGCTATATCGTACTTGGCACAGTTGTTGGAAGTCATAACTGAACACTACATGCAAAATGTCAGCCAAATCGTACAAAAATTGCGCCTTCCAGGGGCTTTAGAAGTAAAATCGGGAGATCGGTTTATATAGGACCTATATCTAAATCTGAACCGATATGGCCCATTTGCAATCCCCAAGGCCGGGCCGAACTTAGCACGCTTTAACATGTTTTATTATTGGCTTTTTAGCTTACTGACCTAAGCTCAGAGATGGCCTGTCAGAAAATTTTCGAAATTCGAAAGAAAAAATTCGAAAGAAAATATGTCGAATTTTTGATCTGATTAACTAAAAATTTTGGCATAAGATTTAACACTCCATGTACCATTTCACTTGACACTTCCTCAGATGTCATGCATTTTTAACATATGTCGTTTACAACAGCTTTCAAAAAGCAAATTAAAACGGGAGAAGCAAATAATTTTGCAAAAGGATACAAAATAATTGCAATTTCTAAATATAATTGATGATAAATAATAATTTATTGATTTTTTGCTTCACAAAAAAATCCTTTAACGTTACTTTATAAATTGACTTGAAATTTGCGTATATTTCCAATTTATTGTGTGAAAAATGTAAATGCAAAAATTAAAAAAAAAAACTTAATATTTCTTTTATTGCGAAATTTTTTTACATATAAACTCTTCTATATAAAGGGTGATTTTTTTGAGGTTAGGATTTTCATGCATTAGTATTTGACAGATCACGTGGGATTTCAGACATGGTGTCAAAGAGAAAGATGCTCAGTATGCTTTGACATTTCATCATGAATAGACTTACTAACGAACAACGCTTGCAAATCATTGAATTATATTACCAAAATCAGTGTTCGGTTCGAAATGTGTTCAAATTTTGACAAAATTTGTTCAGCGATGAGGCTCATTTCTGGTTGAATGGCTACGTAAATAAGCAAAATTGCCGCATTTGGAGTGAAGAGCAACCAGAAGCCGTTCAAGAACTGCCCATGCATCCCGAAAAATGCACTGTTTGGTGTGGTTTGTACGCTGGTGGAATCATTGGACCGTATTTTTTCAAAGATGCTGTTGGACGCAACGTTACGGTGAATGAACACATTTCGAACCGAACACTGATTTTGGTAATAAAATTCAATGATTTGCAAGCGTTGCTCGTTAGTAAGTCTATTCATGATGAAATGTCAAAGCATACTGAGCATCTTTCTCTTTGACACCATGTCTGAAATCCCACGTGATCTGTCAAATACTAATGCATGAAAATCCTAACCTCAAAAAAATCACCCTTTACAACAAATAAGTGACAATAATATTTGTTAAATCAAACTTTTACACTGAGTTATTAAGGTTTATGACGTTTGCGACTTTTTCTACGTTTTATACAAGTATACGACGTTTTCGACTTTTACAACTTTTTGACAGTCGGAAACCTAAAAAATCGTCTTACGGACCATCTCTGCCTAAGCTAATAAAACATTAATAATTATACCTTTTTATACTCTCCACCATAAGATGGGGGGTATACTAATTTCGTCATTCTGATTGTAACTACTCGAAATATTCGTCTGAGACCCCATAAAGTATATATATTCTTGATCGTCGTGAAATTTTATGTCGATCTAGCCATGTCCGTCCGTCTGTCTGTCGAAAGCACGCTAACTTCCGAAGGAGTAAAGCTAGCCGCTTGAAATTTTGCACAAATACTTCTTATTAGTGTAGGTCGGTTGGTATTGTAAATGGGCCATATCGGTCCATGTTTTGATATAGCTGCCATATAAACCGATCTTGGGTCTTGACTTCTTGAGCCTCTAGAGTGCGCAATTCTTATCCGATTGGGATGAAATTTTGCACGATGTGTTTCGTTATGATATCCAACAACCGTGCCATGTATGGTTCAAATCGGTCCATAACCTGATATAGCTGTCATATAAACCGATCTGGGGTCTTGACTTCTTGAGCCTCTAGAGTGCGCAATTCTTATCCGATTGGAATGAAATTTTGCACGACGTGTTTTGTTATTATATCCAAAAACTGTGCCAAGTATGGTTCAAATCGGTCCATAACCTTATATAGCTGTCATATAAACCGATCTTGGGTCTTGACTTCTTGAGCCTCTAGAGGGCGCAATTCTTATCCAATTTGAATGAATTTTGGCATGTAGTATTTTGTTATGAGATCCAACAACTGTGTCAAATATGGTTAAAACCGGTTCATAACCTGATATAGCTGTCATATAAACAAATCTGGGGACTTGACTTCTTGAGCTTCTAGAGGGCGCAATTTCTATCCGATTTGGCTGAAATTTTGTACAACGGATTCTGTCATGACCGTTAACATACCTGTTTATTATGTTCTGAATCGGTCTATAGCCTGATACAGCTCCCGTATAAATCGATCTCTCTATTTTACTTCATGAGCCCACAAAGGGCGCAATTCTTATTCGAATTGGCTGACATTTTACACAGGTCTCCAACATATAATTTAATTGTGGTCCAAACCGGACCATATCTTAATACCGCTCTAGTAGCAGAGCAAATCTTTTCTTATATCATTTTGTTTGCCTAAGAAGAGATGCCGGGAAAAGAACTCGACAAATGCGATCCATGGTGGAGGGTTTGTAAGATTCGGCCCGGCCGAACTTAGCACGCTTTTACTTGTTAATCCCAACTTTTTTGGTGACTTCATTAGGAGATCTCATCCATTTTGATTAAAAAAGACAATATAATTCACATAATATCAAATCCATAAAAGCAAACAAACGTTTATCTTACAATATTATCTTGGTTTTATACTGAACTAGCCGAACCGGGCTCGCTCCGCTGCGCCTTCTTTTGCTCTCTAATATCTTTTTAGGGTGGGGATACATTGCCCTTAATGTGAATATCGAATTCGTGCCATTGTAGCATATGTCCGCCTATGACGCTGCCATTGGCGGGTTTTGGGCGACCCCCGAGACACCAGACTACAACAATAGAAACCATGTTTTGTTTTTGGTAACGGAAGGTTACGTTTGCTTAGGTTTAAAAGAGGGTGCAGATATTAATCTGCCCCATGCCACTATAGACATACACCTAAGTGAGTAATCGGCTTGTTGTGCGCTCTTAAAACTAAAAAGTAAATTCCAAGAAGAAAATTTTAATTTTTAGGAAATGCTCCAAAGTCCCATCATCTTCCCCACATGCTATCACTTGCTGCACCGATTTTGCATAAGTGAGCTCGTAGTCTTATGTGTACCGTTATGACACCAAAAGCTATTCTGACCTACTTCTTACCTACTTTCAGTAATAGCCTCGTCCTCTCACGATCCGGATCAGCCCATAAGATTTTCTCCGTCCTACCGACTGTTTCGCTGTTCCACGGACTGCGTCGACCCGAAAGGCTTCGGGTTAACCAAGTTTATCGATGGCAGTCCTCTAGGCTTCACTGTAAAATAGTCTGCCCTTTCATTCCCCCTTACTCCGTTATGGCCTTGCACCCAAACGGTGCGGATTGTGCCATTCTCAGAGAAAGCTTTAGTCTCCTTCTTACACTCCTTGGTGACTGTAAGAATGCAAACAAATTTCGAACCAATTGCATAACCCATCTCCGAGATCTGGTGTTTTTAAAAATTTGAGTAATGTGATTTTTAGGGGAGCGATGGCAGCTCAAACATTTTGACTGAAATATGGATATCAAATTCGTGCAACACACCCAAATGCCTTTAATTTGAGCCCCATATTGCCGTGGTTGGTATATATGAACCATTTGGAGGGTGTTTCGAGGCTGTGGCGGCCATCGGTACTTTGCCCTGAAAAGTACCGGTGGCCGCCAAATACCATTGATTTGAGCTCCAATTTGCCATAGTCGGATATGAAAAATTCGAAAAATGATACGAAAAATTTGTACACGTTGGGGGGTGTTTTGGGGAAGGAGTGATGCCCTAAATATATGGTCCTTCACTCGGACATCAAATTCGTATTCTACTCCCAAATAACTTTATTTGAGCCCCATTGAACCCCCAGTAAATTGGACCCGAGAGTGGGTATCAATTCTTGCTCTACCCCCCAACACCTTTCATTTAAACTCCACATTGACATGGTCGGTAAATAATAATAATAAATAATAATAACAAGTAAAAGCGTGCTAAGTTCGGCCGGGCCGAATCTTATATACCCTCCACCATGGATCGCATTTGTCGACTTCTTTTCCCGGCATCTCTTCTTAGGCAAAAAAGGATATAAGAAAAGAGTTGCTCTGCTATTAAAACGATATCAAGATATGGTCCGATTCGAACCACAATTAAATTATGTGTTGGAGACCTGTGTAAAATTTCAGCCAATTCGTATGAGAATTGCGCCCATTGGGGCTCACGAAGTAAAATAGAGAGAACGATTTATATGGGATCTGTATCGGGCTATAGACCGATTCAGACCATAATAAACACGAATGTTGATGGTCATGAGAGGATCCATCGTACAAAATTTCAGGCATATCGGATAATAATTGCGACCTCTAGGGGTCAAGAAGTCAAGATCCCAGATCGGTTTATATGGCAGCTATATCAGGTTATGAACCGATTTGAACCTTATTTGACACAGTTGTTGAAAGTAAAAATAAAATACGTCATGCAAAATTTTAGCCAAATCGGATAGGAATTGCGCCCTCTAGAAGCTCAAGAAGTCAAATCCCCAGATCTGTTTATATGACAGCTATATCAGGTTATGGGCCGATTTAAACCATACTTGGCACAGTTGTTGGGTATCATAACAAAACACGTCGTGCGAAATTCCATTCAAATCGGATAAGAATTGCGCACTCTAGAGGCTCAAGAAGTCAAAACCCCAGATCGGTGTATATGGCAGCTATATCAGGTTACGGACCGATTTGAACCATACTTGGCACAGTTGTTGGATATCATATCAAAACACGTCGTGCAAAATTTCATCCCAATCGGATAAGAATTGCGCACTCTAGAGGCTCAAGAAGTCAAGACCCAAGATCGGTTTATATGGCAGCTATATCAAAACATGGACCGATATGGCCCATTTACAATACCAACCGACATACACTAATAAGAAGTATTTGTGCAAAATTTCAAGCGGCTCGCTTTACTCCTTCGGAAGTTAGCGTGCTTTCGACAGACAGACGGACGGACGGACGGACGGACGGACAGACGGACGGACATGGCTAGATCGACATAAAATTTCACGACGATCAAGAATATATACACTTTATGGGGTCTCGGACGAATATTTCGAGTAGTTACAAACAGAATGACGAAATTAGTATACCCCCCATCTTATGGTGGAGGGTATAATAAAATACTAATTTTCCAGCAACCAAAGCTGGCAAGACACTCATCCACCCACACATCATTATGGGACAGCGAAAAAACGCTCATATTCGCACTATTGGTCCATCGGAAGCAAATAAAAGCATTTCGAAAAACACATCTGCATAGCAACATCGGAATGGCCCCGAAATAAAATGCAAAAAAAATGCACAATAAATATTTACATTGAAATAAAAGCCATAACAAAACCAAAACTAGACGGGGTTTGCATCAAAAACAAATCTAAGCAAATGCCGAAAACCATATCCTTTATGGGCAAAGCTGTAGCAAAGCTATTCCGGCAAATAAATACAAATCAATATGGACGTACTGCTGCTACCAAAGCATATGTCAGTGTCCTTCTTTTTTTTGCCATGATTGCACTCTGTGTTTTTGAAGCCATTTGTATCATCAAATGGTCATCGGTGCACTTTCATTGTAAGTTGTTGCTAGAGTTGATGTTTTAAAAATTCATTTCTGCATTTTCCCCCGTTTATATTTAAAACTTTAAGTGTTCTGGCAAATTAAAGCAACACAGCAGAGAGGTTTTTATAAAAACAATAAACGATTCTTTTTTGCTTTAATTTAATATTCGTATTTCAATGAAACAGATTTTTTTGTATCATTCTGTGCAATATTTATTTATTTTATTGTAAATAAATACATTGGAAATATCATACAAAAATAACAATACACTGCTTATCGCAAAATTGTTATTTTTTATTTTTGGGCCAAAATAAAAGTCCTTTTAAAAATAATATCCATGCGAAGCGAAAAAGAAACATTTTCGGCGCGGCTGGCTCAACTAGCCGATAGACGACTGGTCAGAAGGGGCTTTTGACGTTGCCAATGATTTGCCAAGGCCATCGGCCTTCGCACAACCAATGCACAGTGGGCGCTGCAATTGGCCAAAATTTAAAAAAATGAAAATCTAATATTTAGTACCATATATGCATACATTAACTCTTAAGAGGTTAAGCATTTCGAATGTGATTGACTCATTCCAATTGTGCTCTTGAAGAATAGCACCAAAAAACAGAACATATTGTATAATAACTTAGATTTAAACGGGAGTTAAGCCTAATGAGTTCTCACGTCGCCTTTTCACACGAACAACCGTCAAAGCGCACAATAAAAACCAGTAAGGAAAGGCAAAAGTCGGGCGGAGCCGATATGGGATATATGGGAGTTTTATCTAAATGTGATTCTATTTGGATTAAATGCACACGCATTGGGATGTCATTTAAAACATCTCATGAAAAATGTTGTACCGATCGGACCAAAATTGTAGCCACTACAGCCTTAAAAGTCGAAACGATTAAAAGATATATATGGGAACTTTACCTAAATCGGACCAAAATTGTAGCCACTACAGCCTTAAAAGTCGAAACGATTAAAAGATATATATGGGAACTTTACCTAAATCGGACCAAAATTGTAGCCACTACAGCCCTTAAAGTCGAATCGATTAAAAGATATTAATGGGAAATTTAGTTAAATCTGGTTCGATTTTGATGACATTTTTTGCATGTAGTTCGACGTCAAATAAAACATCTCATGCAAAATTTTGTAAGGATGGGACCAAAATTGTGTCTACTACTGCTTTAAATGGGCATATGTCTACTATTGCTTTAAAAGGGCTTTAAAAGGGCATTCTGATACGATTCTGATGAAATTTCGCACACAAACTAGGCCGTCAAAAAAAGGACTTCGTGCCAAATTTGGTAAAGATCGGAACAAAATTGTGCCTGCTACAGCCTTAAAAGACCTAATCAGATGAAAGATATATATGGGAGCTATATATAAATCTGATCCGATTCTGATGAAATTTTGCACACATATTGGGACGTCACAAAAAGTACTTCGTGCCAAATTTGGTAAAGATCGGACTAAAATTGTGCCTTCTACAGCTTTAACGGACCATATCGGATGAAATATATATGGGAGATATGTATAAATCTGATTCGATTTGGATGACATTTTGCACACCTATTGGGAGGTTACAAAAAGCACTTCGTGCCAAATTTGGTAAAGATCGGACCAAAATTGTGCCTTCTACAGCCTTAACAGATCAAATCGGATTAAAGTTATATGTGGGAGCTAATATATCTAAATTTGAACCGATTTTTTTCAAAATCAATAGCGTTCGCCCTTGGACCAAAAAAGAGACTTGTGCAAAATTTGGTGAAAATCGGACAACAAATGCGACCTGTACCTTGATTACAAGAATACATGGACATACGGACATAGCTAAATGGAATCAGGAAGTGATTCTAAGCCGATCGGTATACTTATCGATGGGTCTAGCTCTTCTCCTTCGTAGCGTTGCAAACAAATGCACAAATCTATAATATCCTGTACCACAGTGGTGGTGTAGGGTATAAAAATGGTGTCGAAGATAATGTGAATACATTCCGTACAAGTGGTATTGAGTTCTATAATCAAAATAGTAGCACAATTTTAATTGAAATTTCAATTAAATGCTCACGAAATGTGCCGAATCCATTCTCTTTGTTATGTGTTGTTGTTCGACTTTTGTTTGTGTTCTGACTAATA
Organism: Stomoxys calcitrans; assembly: GCF_963082655.1. Lineage (NCBI taxonomy): Eukaryota > Metazoa > Arthropoda > Insecta > Diptera > Muscidae > Stomoxys > Stomoxys calcitrans. The sequence goes on from NC_081552.1 coordinate 47,093,017, forward strand.
AAAGAGTCCGTTGGATTTCGCAATAAATTAATACGCATTTTCGCTGTGAATAAAGTCAGTGCTATGCTTTAAGTGCAAAAGTGAAGTGAAAACAAGTAAAAGCGTGCTAAGTTCGGCCGGGCCGAATCTTATATACCCTCCACCATGGATCGCATTTGTCGAGTTCTTTTCCCGGATTTGCTCTGCTATTAGAGTGATATCAAGATATGGTGCGGTTCGGACCACAATTAAATTATATGTTGGAGACCTGTGTAAAATTTCGGCCAATTCGTATAAGAATTGCGCCCATTGGGGCTCACGAAGTAAAATAGAGAGAACGATTTATATGGGATCTGTATCGGGCTATAGACCGATTCAGACCATAATAAATACATTTGTTGATGGTCATGAGAGGATCCGTCGTACAAAATTTCAGGCATATCGGATAATAGTTGCGACCTCTAGGGGTCAAGAAGTCAAGATCCCAGATCGGTTTATATGGCAGCTATATCAGGTTATGAACCGATTTGAACCTTATTTGACACAGTTGTTGAAAGTAAAAATAAAATACGTCATGCAAAATTTCAGCCAAATCGGATAGGAATTGCGCCCTCTAGAAGCTCAAGAAGTCAAATCCCCAGATCTGTTTATATGACAGCTATATCAGGTCATGGACCGATTTCAACCATACTTGGCACAGTTTATTGGATATCATAACAAAATACTTCGTGCAAAAATTCATTCAAATCGGATAAGAATTGTGCCCTCTAGAGGCTCAAGAAGTCAAGACCCAAGATCGGTTTACATGGCAGCTATATCAGGTTATAGACCGATTTAAACCATACTTGGCACAGTTGTTGGGTATTATAACAAAACACGTCGTGCGAAACTCCATTCCAATCGGATAAGAATTGCGCCCTCTAGAGGCTCAAGAAGTCAAGACCCAAGAGCGGTTTATATGGCAGCTATATCAGGTTATGAACCGATTTGAACCATACTTGGCACAGTTGTTGGATATAATAACAAAACACATCGTGCAAAATTTCATTCTGATCGGATAAGAATTGCGCACGCTAGAGGCTCAAGAAGTCAAGACCCAAGATCGGTTTATATGGCAGCTATATCAGGTTATGGACCGATTTGAACCATACTTGGCACAGTTGTTGGATATCATAACAAAACACGTCGTGCCCTCTAGAGGCTCAAGAAGTCAAGATCCAAGATCGGTTTATATGGCAGGTATATCAGGTTATGGACCGATTTAAACCATACTTGGCACAGTTGTTGGATATCATAACAAAACACATCGTACAAAATTTCATTCAAATCGGATAAGAATTGCGCACTCTAGAGGCTCAAAAAGTCAAGACCCAAGATCGGTTTATATGGCAGCTATGTCAAAACATGGACCAAAATGGCCCATTTACAATACCAACCAACCTACACTAAGAAGAAGTATTTGTGCACAATTTTAAGCGACTAGCTTTACTCCTTCGGACGTTAGCGTGCTTTCGACAGACAGATGGACGGACGGACGGACGGACGGACGGACAGACGGACGGACATGGCTAGATCGACATAAAATGTCGCGACGATCAAGAATATATATATTTTATGGGGTCTCAGACGAATATTTCGAGTAGTTACAAACAGAATGACGAAATTAGTATACCCCCATCTTATGGTGGAGGGTATAAAAACGGCTGAACCGATTTTCATGAAATTTTCAATGATGGTGCATTACGATCCCGTGGTGAAAAAGGGGTACTACCCTTTTGATATCTAAACTGGGGGCGAACCCTCCTACTTACCCTAATTCTCAGAAACGCCAGATCTCGGTGATTGGTGGTGCGATTTAAGCGAAATTTTGTGTGCTCTGTTTTAGTAACCTAAAAATAAGAAAATTGGTTCCAAATTTCGGATAGAGCACCTAGGCTATCCCCGACAATATGTGACTCAAATGGATGGTAATAAGGATTAGAAAACGTATCTGATATCCAATTTTCGGACTTAGTGTTAGGGAGACCACTCCAACCCCCAAAACACCCCTGAATCGAAAATATTTACTGACCATGGCAATATGGGACTCAAATTAAAGGTATTTGCATATGCAATTGTGGGACCAAGTTTCTGTTGGTCCACCCTTTCCCTAAAATTCCTCCCAAACAGGACTTATTTACTGACCATGGCAATATTGGGCTTAAGTAAAGTTATTTGAGTGTAGAATACGAATCGGATACCCCAATGTAGAGCCAAGTGTTTGGGGGGCCGCCCCTCCTTAAAACACCCGCAAAGTGGACAAATTTGGGAGTTTAGCAATATGGGGCTCAAATGAAAGGTCTTTGGAAGTTAAGTACGAATTTGATATCAATATTTGGGAAAAGGTGTCTATTGGGCCTCCCGACCCCCATAACTTCACCCATATAGGACGTATTTGCTAACCATTGGAATATGGGGTTCAAATAAGAGGTATTTTAAAGTAGAACACGAATCTGATACATATTTCAGGGCCAAGTTACTGAACGGCAGCCATATCCCCCAAAACACTCCCCAGAGTAGACCACGAATCTGATATCAACATTCGGGACTAACTGCCAAGGGGACGTGCCACCCCCATAACAACCCCCAAATAGGACGTATTTGCTCACCTTGACAATTTGAGTTTTAAAGTGAGAGGATATTGATTGCTTATAGGGCCCATAACCGGACATATATGTGGTTTTTTGCAATAAGGGGCTTAAATTAAAGGAATTTGAGATTAGAAAACGAATTTTGAGGCCAATGGCAATATGGGGTTCAAATAAATAATATCCACTTTCGGGACCAATTTTCTTGGGGTCTACCCCTTTCCCAAAGAACCACACAATCAGCAATTATTTACTGACCATCGCAATATGGGGCTCAAATAAAGGTATTTTGAAGTAGAATACGAATCTGATATCCAAATGTGGGACCACGTATTTGGGGCACCGTCTCTTTCCAAACCACACCCAGAGAGTAAAAATTTTGGAGCCCCTTAAACCAATGGCAATAAGTGGTTTAAATAAATGGTATTTGAGAGAAGAGCACGATGCTGATATTTTTTTCAGGGCTTAGTGTCTAGGGGACCACCTCATCCCCGAAAACACCCCTAAATGGAACATCATGGCCATGTCGGGCTGAAATAAAGACTTTTAAGAATGGAGTATATCTAACACCCAAACGTTAATGACCATAAACCCTCCAAGCGAATTCATAGGCCAATAAATATCATATAAGATTCAGATAAAGGCATTAATATTGTTATACTGTTAGTCAAGCGATATACGTATACTATTTTCGTAGCATGGTATTTCACTAAAAGACCTTTAATTGTCGGAAATAAATATTTAAAGGATAATTTTGTTCCATATGAAGTAAAAGTAGGCGTAGCGGAGCGGGCTCGGTTCAGCTAGTAGCAAGCAATATAAGGTTCAAATGTAAGAAATTTGGGAGTAGAGCCCCAATATGATATCCACATTGGGGCGAAATATCTAAATGGCCGTACCAGCACCACCAAACAGGACTTTTCTCCTGACCGTGCCAATACAGGGCTCAAATAAAATAAAAGGGTGAAAACAGGCGCAGCGGAGGGGGCCCTGTCCAGCTAGTTTTAACATATAGCTGTCATATGGATATGGGTCATGAACTCATAGAAGGTATATTTTTATACCATCCACCATAAGATGGGGGGTATACTAATTTCGTCATTCTGTTTGTAACTACTCGAAATATTCGTCTGAGACCCCATAAAGTATATATATTCTTGATCGTCGCGACATTTTATGTCGATCTAGCCATGTCCGTCCGTCTGTCCTTCCGTCCGTCTGTCTGTCGAAAGCACGCTAACTTCCGAAGGAGTAAAGCTAGTCGCTTGAAATTTTGCACAAATACTTCTTATTCGAGTAGGTCGGTTGGTATTGTAAATGGGCCATATCGGTCCATGTTTTGATATAGCTGCCATATAAACCGATCTTGGGTCTTGACTTCTTGAGCCTCTAGAGGGCGCAATTCTTATCCGATTGGAATGACATTTTGCACGACGTGTTTTGTTATGATATCCAACAACTGTGCCAAATATGGTTCAAATCGGCTCATAACCTTATATAGCTGTGATATATCTGATCTGATATATATCAGATCTGGGGACTTGACTTCTTGAGCTTCTAGAGGGCGCAATTCCTATCCGATTTGGCTGAAATTTTGCATGACGTATTTTATTCTTACTCTATTGGGGGGCCGCCCCGACCCCCAAAATAGGTTTATTGGACGATAATGACAAAATGGGAATCGAATGAAAGGTATTCGGGAGTAGATTACGAATATGGTCCAGAAGGAGCAATAGGCTATATAAGTTTTTGATATCGCAAGGGGGCCAACCCTCCTACTTACCCCAAACGTACCACCCAAAACTAAAAGTGGACCGATTGGGACAATATGGGACTTAAATGAATAGAGTACGATTTCCATATTAACAAGTAAAAGCGTGCTAAGTTCGGCCGGGCCGAATCTTATATACCCTCCACCATGGATCGCATTTGTCGAGTTCTTTTCCCAGCATCTCTTTTTAGGCAAAAAAGGATATAAGAAAAGAGTTGCTCTGCTATTAAAACGATATCAAGATATGGTCCGGTTCGGACCACAATTAAATTATATGTTGGAGACCTGTGCAAAATTTCAGCCAATTCGTATAAGAATTGCGCCCATTGGGGCTCACGAAGTAAAATAGAGAGAACGATTTATATGGGATCTGTATCGGGCTATAGACCGATTCAGACCATAATAAACACGTTTGTTGATGGTCATGAGAGGATCCGTCGTACAAAATTTCAGGCATATCGGATAATAATTGCGACCTCTAGGGGTCAAGAAGTCAAGATCCCAGATCGGTTAATATGGCAGCTATATCAGGTTATGAACCGATTTGAACCTTATTTGACACAGTTGTTGAAAGTAAAAATAAAATACGTCATGCAAATATGGTTCAAATCGGCTCATAACCTTATATAGCTGTGATATATCTGATCTGATATATATCAGATCTGGGGACTTGACTTCTTGAGCTTCTAGAGGGCGCAATTCCTATCCGATTTGGCTGAAATTTTGCATGACGTATTTTATTCTTACTCTATTGGGGGGCCGCCCCGACCCCCAAAATAGGTTTATTGGACGATAATGACAAAATGGGAATCGAATGAAAGGTATTCGGGAGTAGATTACGAATATGGTCCAGAAGGAGCAATAGGCTATATAAGTTTTTGATATCGCAAGGGGGCCAACCCTCCTACTTACCCCAAACGTACCACCCAAAACTAAAAGTGGACCGATTGGGAAAATATGGGACTTAAATGAATAGAGTACGATTTCCATATTAACAAGTAAAAGCGTGCTAAGTTCGTCCGGGCCGAATCTTATATACCCTCCACCATGGATCGCATTTGTCGAGTTCTTTTCCCAGCATCTCTTTTTAGGCAAAAAAGGATATAAGAAAAGAGTTGCTCTGCTATTAAAACGATATCAAGATATGGTCCGGTTCGGACCACAATTAAATTATATGTTGGAGACCTGTGCAAAATTTCAGCCAATTCGTATAAGAATTGCGCCCATTGGGGCTCACGAAGTAAAATAGAGAGAACGATTTATATGGGATCTGTATCGGGCTATAGACCGATTCAGACCATAATAAACACGTTTGTTGATGGTCATGAGAGGATCCGTCGTACAAAATTTCAGGCATATCGGATAATAATTGCGACCTCTAGGGGTCAAGAAGTCAAGATCCCAGATCGGTTAATATGGCAGCTATATCAGGTTATGAACCGATTTGAACCTTATTTGACACAGTTGTTGAAAGTAAAAATAAAATACGTCATGCAAAATTTCAGCCAAATCGGATAGGAATTGCGCCCTCCAGAAGCTCAAGAAATCAAATCCCCAGATCTGTTTATATGACAGCTATATCAGGTTATGAACCGATTTGAACCATACTTGGCACAGTTGTTGGATATCATAACGAAATACTTCGTGCAAAAATTCATTCACATCGGATAAGAATTGTACCCTCTAGAGGGTCAAGAAGTCAAGACCCAAGATCGGTTTATATGGCAGCTATATCAGGTTATGGACCGATTTGAACCATAGTTGGCACAGTTCTTGGGTATCATAACAAAACACGTCGTGCGAAATTCCATTCCAATCGGATAAAAATTGCGCCCTCTAGGGGGTCAAGATGTCAAGACCCAAGATCGGTTTATATGGTAGCTATATCGGGTTATGGACCGATTTGAACCATACTTGGCACTGTTGTTGGATATAATAACAAAACACGACGTGCAAAATTTCATTCCAATCGGATAAGAATTGCGCACTCTAGAGGCTCAAGAAGTCAAGACCCAAGATCGGTTTATATGGCAGCTATATCAGGTTATGGACCGATTTAAACCATACTTGGTACAGTTGTTGGATATCATAACAAAACACGTCGTGCAAAATTTCATTCCTATCGGATAAGAATTGCGCACTCTAGAGGGTCAAGAAGTCAAGACCCAAGATCGGTTTATATGGCAGCTATATCAGGTTATGGACCGATTTGAACCATACTTGGCACAGTTGTTGGATATAATAACAAAACACGACGTGCAAAATTTCATTCAAATCGGGTAAGAATTGCGCACGCTAGAGGCTCAAGAAGTCAAGACCCAACATCGGTTTATATGGCAGCTATATCAAAACATGGACCGATATGGCCCATTTACAATACCAACCGACCTACACTAATAAGAAGTATTTGTGCAAAATTTCAAGCGGCTAGCTTTACTCCTTCGGAAGTTAGCGTGCTTTCGACAGACAGACGGACGGACGGACGGACGGACGGACGGACGGACAGACGGACGGACATGGCTAGATCGACATAAAATGTCACGACGATCAAGAATATATATACTTTATGGGGTCTCGGACGAATATTTCGAGTAGTTACAAACAGAATGACGAAAATAGTATACCCCCCATCTTATGGTGGAGGGTATAAAAATTGAGTCCAAGTAATTGGGGGGCCGCCACGACCCCAAAACCCCCCAAATTGGTTTATTGGACGATAATGACAATATGGGGCTCCAATGAAAGGTATTCGCGAGTAGATTACGAATATGGTTTGAAAGGAGGTATAGGCTATGTAATTTGTTGGAAGGGGGCGAATCCTCCCCCGCTACCACAAAAACGCCACCCAAAATCAAAAGTTGACCGATATGGACAATATGGGTATTAAATGAAGGATATTGGAGAGTAGAAAGCGAACATGGCATAAAAACTTGGTTTCAAGTACCCAAGGGGTAGCCCAAGCCCGAAAACTGCTCCAAATAGACATACTGGACATATATATCAATATAGGACTCAAATGAAAGGTATTCGGTCCAAGAGGTCCAAGTAATTGATAGTCGCCCCATCCGCGATAAGCTCCCTAAATTTGAATATTACTCAATCATAGCTTGATTAAACTCAAATGATAGGCATTTGAGAGCAGATTATGAATATGACATTAAACTTTGTGTCCAAGAACCTGGGTAGTGTTTTACCTCCTAACATCGCCTCCAATAGGTTGTTTGACCTATCAAAACAATGGGGAATCAAGTGATAGATTTTTTTGAGTTGAGTGCCTCATTCAAATTTGTGCTCAAGTGGCAGTGTGGCGGACAACCCTCATATAGACGCCCTGATATCATTATTCTGCTCATATATCTAGCGGAACACATCACTCCAAAACAGTCGATCAATTATAATGACCTAACGGGACACTGTGTGATTTAATTAATGTGTAGGCCGCCATAGCCCCGAAATTATAACATTCAGCGGGAAAGCTGGAGTTGCAAACCTTAACGATGAGGTTGCAACCCTGTTTAGCTCACCGATAGACGAGACCAAACTACGTGTTGCTGGACAACACTTTTTTGTTCAAGAGTTTTACACGGTAAGAAAACCGTTTAATATGGCAATTTAATATGATGTAAAACAAGTAAAAAAGCGTTAAGTTCGGCTGGGCCGATATTTGGACACCCACCACCTCGGATATATATTTAATATATATGTCCCATAATAGTTATATCGAAATATATTCCAATTTGGATCAAATACTAATAAGTACAATACAATTCAATTGTTCAATTATGCATAACAAAATAGTGATCTTTTTAGTAGCTATTTCTAAAAATAGAGCGATCTGAAATATATACGACACGGATGTCGAAAAGCCTAACATAAGTCTCTGTGTCAAATTTCAGCAAAATCGGATAATAAATGTGGCTTTTATTGTCCTAAGACCCTAAATCGGCAACTGAAATTGTTTGATCCAAATGGATTTAGTTGATCCACTTAAAAACATGCTAACATGAACAGAGAGAGGACAGAGGGGTAAACATTAATCATCAGCACGTATCTTTGTTATGATAACCTATCGGTCCGTTGAATAAAGAAAAATAGAATATAGGAATATAGGAAGGATCTAAAAGCAAAAAATTTGGTATCAAATTCTGGGGTGGGATGCCTAGGAGAGCCACCCACCCCCAAAACCCGGCAAACGGATTTATAGACCAACCACTACAATACGGGACTCAAATTAAAGGTATTTGAGACTAGAAAACGAATCTGATATCCAATTGCGGAACTAAGTGTTTCGTGGGTAACCCCACCATTATAAAACCCCTCAAATCGGACATATTTACCGACCATGGCAAAATGAATCTTAAATGAAAGGTCTTTGGGAATAGAGCACAAATTTGACTTTCAATTTTGGGACCAAGTGTTTGGGGGTCCACCACACCCCAAGAAGGACTTTAACTGACTATTGCAATGTGGGGTTTAAATAAGAGTAACTTGAGTGTAGAAAAATCAATAGGAAAATTGGAATACATTTCTCAGCTAGTCTTATATATAACAAGTAAGAGCGTGTTAAGTTCGGCCGGGCCGAATCTTATATACCCTCCACCATTGATCGCATTTGTCGAGTTCTATGCGCGGTATCTCTTTTTAGACAAACATAGAATATTGAATACGAACTGTTATCTTATTGGAGCTATATCTAGTTATTGTCCGATTCGGACCATAATTGAATGCTGATTGACATTGTAGAAGTCATTGTGTAATATTTCAGTTCATTCGGATAAGAATTGCGCCTTGTAAGGGCTCAAGAAGCAAAATCGGGAGATAGGTTTATATGGGAGCTGTATCAAGCTATTGATCGATTCAGACCATACTAGACACGTATGTTGAAGGTCATGAGAGAAGGCTTTGTACAAAATTTCAGCCAAATCGGATTAGAATTGCGCCCTCTAGAGGTTCGAGAAGTCAAGATCCCAGATCGGTTTATATGGCAGCTATATCAGGTTCTATATCGATTAACGTCATACTTAGCACAGTTATTGGAAGTCATAACAAAACACCTCATGCAAAATTGCAGCCAAATCGGATGGGAACTGCGCCATCACTTGGCTCAAAAAGTCAAGATCCAAGATCGGTTTATATGACAGCTATACCAGATTATGCACCGATTTGAATCATACTTAGCACAGTTGTTCAAAGTAATACCAAAACACTACATGTAAAATTTTAGTTAAATCGGACGATAATTGCGCTCTCTAGAGGCTCAAGAAGTCAAGACCCAAGATCGGTTTATATGACAGCTATACCAGATTATGAACCGATTTGAACCATACTTAGCACAATTGTTGGATATCATAACAAAATACGTCGTTCAAAACTTCATTCCAATCGGATAAGAATTGCGCACTCTAGAGGCTCAAGAAGTCAAGACCCAAGATCGGTTTATATGGCAGCTATATCAGGTTATGGACCGATTTGAACCATACTTGGCACAATTATTGGATATCATAACAAAATACGTCATGCAAAATTTCATTCAAATCGGATAAGAATTGCGCACTCTAGAGGCTCAAGAAGTCAAGACCCAAGATCGGTTTATATGGCAGCTATATCAGGTTATGGACCGATTTGAACCATACTTTGCACAATTGTTGGATATCATAACAAAATACGTCGTGCAAAATTTCATTCCAATCGGATAAGATTTGCGCCTTCTAGATGTTCAAGAAGTCAAGACCCAAGATCGGTTTATATGGCAGCTATATCAAAACATGGACCGATATGGCCCATTTACAATACCAACCGACCTACACTAACAAGAAGTATTTGTGCAAAATTTCAAGCGGCTAGCTTTTCTCCTTCGGAAGTTAGCGTGCTTTCGACAGACAGACGGACGGACGGACGGACATGGCTAGATCGACATAAAATTTCGCGACGATCAAGCATATATATACTTTATGGGGTCTCAGACGAATATTTCGAGTAGTTACAAACAGAATGGTGGAGGGTATAAAAATCAATTTGTGTTAGTTTGTAGGTTTGTTTGTTTGTGTGTTCCTTATTGGCTCAGAAACGGCTGAACCGATTTTCTTGAAATTTTCACAGATGGTGCCCCCTTTTGATATTTAAAGGGGGCGGACCTTCCCCCTTACCCTAATTTTCAGCAACGCCAGATCTCGGAGATGAGTGGTGCGATTTAAGCGAAATTGTGTGTGGTCACATATAGAACCCTAAAAATAACAAGTAAAAGCGTGCTAAGTTCGGCCGGGCCGAATCTTATATACCCTCCACCATGGATCGCATTTGTCAAGTTCTTTCCAAGGCATCTCTTCTTAGGCAAAAAAGGATATAAGAAAAGAGTTACTCTGCTATTAAAACGATATCAAGATATGGTCCGGTTCGGACCACAATTAAATTATATGTTGGAGGCCTGTGTAAAATTTCAGCCAATTCGTTTAAGAATTGCGCCCATTGGGGCTCACGAAGTAAAATAGAGAGAACGATTTATATGGGATCTGTATCGGGCTATAGACCGATTCAGACCATAATAAACACGTTTGTTGATGGTCATGAGAGGATCCATCGTACAAAATTTCAGGCATATCGGATAATAATTGCGACCTCTAGGGGTCAAGATCCCAGATCGGTTTATATGGCAGCTATATCAGGTTATGAACCGATTTGAACCTTATTTGACCCAGTTGTGGAAAGTAAAAATAAAATACGTCATGCAAAATTTCAGCCAAATCGGATAGGAATTGCGGCCTCTAGAAGCTCAAGAAATCAAATCCCCAGATCTGTTTATATGACAGCTATATCAGTTTATGAACCGATTTGAACAATACTTGGCACAGTTGTTGGATATCATAACGAAATACTTCGTGCAAAAATTCATTCAAATCGGATAAGAATTGTGCCCTCTAGAGGGTCAAGAAGTCAAGACCCAAGATCGGTTTATATGGTAGCTATATCAGGTTATGGACCGATTTGAACCATACTTGGCACAGTTGTTGGGTATCATAACAAAACACGTCGTGCGAAATTCCATTCCAATCGGATAAGAATTGCGCACTCTAGAGGCTCAAGAAGTCAAGACCCAAGATCGGTTTATATGGTAGCTATATCAGGTTATGGACCGATTTGAACCATACTTGGCACTGTTGTTGGATATAATAAGAAAACACGTCGTGCAAAATTTCATTCCAATCGGATAAGAATTGCGCACTCTAGAGGCTCAAAAAGTCAAGACCCAAGATCGGTTTATATGGCAGCTATATCAGGTTATGGACCGATTTAAACCATACTTGACACAGTTGTTGGATATCATAACAAAACACGTTGTGCAAAATTTCATTCTGATCGGATAAGAATTGCGCACTCTAGAGGCTCAAGAAGTCAAGACCCAAGATCGGTTTATATGGCAGCTATATCAGGTTATGGACCGATTTGAACCATACTTGGCACAGTTGTTGGATATCATAGCAAAACACGTCATGCAGAATTTCGTTCCAATCGGATAAGAATTGCGCACTCTACAGGCTCAAGAAGTCAAAACCCAAGATCGGTTTATATGGCAGCTATATCAAAACATGGACCGATATGGCCCATTTACAATACCAACCGACCTACACCAGCATCTCTTTTTAGGCAAAAAAGGATATAAGAAAAGAGTTGCTCTGCTATTAAAACGATATCAAGATATGGTCCGGTTCGGACCACAATTAAATTATATGTTGGAGACCTGTGCAAAATTTCAGCCAATTCGTATAAGAATTGCGCCCATTGGGGCTCACGAAGTAAAATAGAGAGAACGATTTATATGGGATCTGTATCGGGCTATAGACCGATTCAGACCATAATAAACACGTTTGTTGATGGTCATGAGAGGATCCGTCGTACAAAATTTCAGGCATATCGGATAATAATTGCGACCTCTAGGGATCAAGAAGTCAAGATCCCAGATCGGTTAATATGGCAGCTATATCAGGTTATGAACCGATTTGAACCTTATTTGACACAGTTGTTGAAAGTAAAAATAAAATACGTCATGCAAATATGGTTCAAATCGGCTCATAACCTTATATAGCTGTGATATATCTGATCTGATATATATCAGATCTGGGGACTTGACTTCTTGAGCTTCTAGAGGGCGCAATTCCTATCCGATTTGGCTGAAATTTTGCATGACGTATTTTATTCTTACTCTATTGGGGGGCCGCCCCGACCCCCAAAATAGGTTTATTGGACGATAATGACAAAATGGGAATCGAATGAAAGGTATTCGGGAGTAGATTACGAATATGGTCCAGAAGGAGCAATAGGCTATATAAGTTTTTGATATCGCAAGGGGGCCAACCCTCCTACTTACCCCAAACGTACCACCCAAAACTAAAAGTGGACCGATTGGGAAAATATGGGACTTAAATGAATAGAGTACGATTTCCATATTAACAAGTAAAAGCGTGCTAAGTTCGGCCGGGCCGAATCTTATATACCCTCCACCATGGATCGCATTTGTCGAGTTCTTTTCCCAGCATCTCTTTTTAGGCAAAAAAGGATATAAGAAAAGAGTTGCTCTGCTATTAAAACGATATCAAGATATGGTCCGGTTCGGACCACAATTAAATTATATGTTGGAGACCTGTGCAAAATTTCAGCCAATTCGTATAAGAATTGCGCCCATTGGGGCTCACGAAGTAAAATAGAGAGAACGATTTATATGGGATCTGTATCGGGCTATAGACCGATTCAGACCATAATAAACACGTTTGTTGATGGTCATGAGAGGATCCGTCGTACAAAATTTCAGGCATATCGGATAATAATTGCGACCTCTAGGGGTCAAGAAGTCAAGATCCCAGATCGGTTAATATGGCAGCTATATCAGGTTATGAACCGATTTGAACCTTATTTGACACAGTTGTTGAAAGTAAAAATAAAATACGTCATGCAAAATTTCAGCCAAATCGGATAGGAATTGCGCCCTCCAGAAGCTCAAGAAATCAAATCCCCAGATCTGTTTATATGACAGCTATATCAGGTTATGAACCGATTTGAACCATACTTGGCACAGTTGTTGGATATCATAACGAAATACTTCGTGCAAAAATTCATTCACATCGGATAAGAATTGTACCCTCTAGAGGGTCAAGAAGTCAAGACCCAAGATCGGTTTATATGGCAGCTATATCAGGTTATGGACCGATTTGAACCATAGTTGGCACAGTTCTTGGGTATCATAACAAAACACGTCGTGCGAAATTCCATTCCAATCGGATAAAAATTGCGCCCTCTAGGGGGTCAAGAAGTCAAGACCCAAGATCGGTTTATATGGTAGCTATATCGGGTTATGGACCGATTTGAACCATACTTGGCACTGTTGTTGGATATAATAACAAAACACGACGTGCAAAATTTCATTCCAATCGGATAAGAATTGCGCACTCTAGAGGCTCAAGAAGTCAAGACCCAAGATCGGTTTATATGGCAGCTATATCAGGTTATGGACCGATTTAAACCATACTTGGTACAGTTGTTGGATATCATAACAAAACACGTCGTGCAAAATTTCATTCCTATCGGATAAGAATTGCGCACTCTAGAGGGTCAAGAAGTCAAGACCCAAGATCGGTTTATATGGCAGCTATATCAGGTTATGGACCGATTTGAACCATACTTGGCACAGTTGTTGGATATAATAACAAAACACGACGTGCAAAATTTCATTCAAATCGGGTAAGAATTGCGCACGCTAGAGGCTCAAGAAGTCAAGACCCAACATCGGTTTATATGGCAGCTATATCAAAACATGGACCGATATGGCCCATTTACAATACCAACCGACCTACACTAATAAGAAGTATTTGTGCAAAATTTCAAGCGGCTAGCTTTACTCCTTCGGAAGTTAGCGTGCTTTCGACAGACAGACGGACGGACGGACGGACGGACGGACGGACGGACGGACGGACGGACGGACGGACGGACGGACGGACGGACAGACGGACGGACATGGCTAGATCGACATAAAATGTCACGACGATCAAGAATATATATACTTTATGGGGTCTCGGACGAATATTTCGAGTAGTTACAAACAGAATGACGAAAATAGTATACCCCCCATCTTATGGTGGAGGGTATAAAAATTGAGTCCAAGTAATTGGGGGGCCGCCACGACCCCAAAACCCCCCAAATTGGTTTATTGGACGATAATGACAATATGGGGCTCCAATGAAAGGTATTCGCGAGTAGATTACGAATATGGTTTGAAAGGAGGTATAGGCTATGTAATTTGTTGGAAGGGGGCGAATCCTCCCCCGCTACCACAAAAACGCCACCCAAAATCAAAAGTTGACCGATATGGACAATATGGGTATTAAATGAAGGATATTGGAGAGTAGAAAGCGAACATGGCATAAAAACTTGGTTTCAAGTACCCAAGGGGTAGCCCAAGCCCGAAAACTGCTCCAAATAGACATACTGGACATATATATCAATATAGGACTCAAATGAAAGGTATTCGGTCCAAGAGGTCCAAGTAATTGATAGTCGCCCCATCCGCGATAAGCTCCCTAAATTTGAATATTACTCAATCATAGCTTGATTAAACTCAAATGATAGGCATTTGAGAGCAGATTATGAATATGACATTAAACTTTGTGTCCAAGAACCTGGGTAGTGTTTTACCTCCTAACATCGCCTCCAATAGGTTGTTTGACCTATCAAAACAATGGGGAATCAAGTGATAGATTTTTTTGAGTTGAGTGCCTCATTCAAATTTGTGCTCAAGTGGCAGTGTGGCGGACAACCCTCATATAGACGCCCTGATATCATTATTCTGCTCATATATCTAGCGGAACACATCACTCCAAAACAGTCGATCAATTATAATGACCTAACGGGACACTGTGTGATTTAATTAATGTGTAGGCCGCCATAGCCCCGAAATTATAACATTCAGCGGGAAAGCTGGAGTTGCAAACCTTAACGATGAGGTTGCAACCCTGTTTAGCTCACCGATAGACGAGACCAAACTACGTGTTGCTGGACAACACTTTTTTGTTCAAGAGTTTTACACGGTAAGAAAACCGTTTAATATGGCAATTTAATATGATGTAAAACAAGTAAAAAAGCGTTAAGTTCGGCTGGGCCGATATTTGGACACCCACCACCTCGGATATATATTTAATATATATGTCCCATAATAGTTATATCGAAATATATTCCAATTTGGATCAAATACTAATAAGTACAATACAATTCAATTGTTCAATTATGCATAACAAAATAGTGATCTTTTTAGTAGCTATTTCTAAAAATAGAGCGATCTGAAATATATACGACACGGATGTCGAAAAGCCTAACATAAGTCTCTGTGTCAAATTTCAGCAAAATCGGATAATAAATGTGGCTTTTATTGTCCTAAGACCCTAAATCGGCAACTGAAATTGTTTGATCCAAATGGATTTAGTTGATCCACTTAAAAACATGCTAACATGAACAGAGAGAGGACAGAGGGGTAAACATTAATCATCAGCACGTATCTTTGTTATGATAACCTATCGGTCCGTTGAATAAAGAAAAATAGAATATAGGAATATAGGAAGGATCTAAAAGCAAAAATTTGGTATCAAATTCTGGGGTGGGATGCCTAGGAGAGCCAC